>NW_026067907.1:583411-804869 GCF_014885135.2 Alexandromys fortis
AACCTTCAAAAAAAAAAAAAAAAAAAAAAAAAAAAAAAAGTTAGATAAATGCAAAACCTCACTGCACAATGTAGAGAAGAGATTCTTCTATCTTCCCTCTTAGTCCTTACCTGGACACTCTGGTTGGATCTAGGGACACAATTAATACATAGACAATTAACATGAGAAAAATATTACAGTTTTATTAGTTTTATATAGACATGGGTGGGATGGGAAAAGTCCTTCTCTCTAAATGTTGCTTTTATTGGTTAATGAATAAATCTGTTTTGGCCAGGGGCATACATAGCAGGGCAGAAGCGAGCTAGGCAGAAAAACTAGACTGAATGCTGGGAGAAAGAAGGCAAAGTCAAAGAAATGCCATGGAGCTGTGAGGTGGAACCTTGCTGGTAGTCACGAACCTCGTGGTAAAATATAAAATAATAGAAATGAGTTAAACAAAGATATAAGAACTAGCTAGCAATATGCTTAAGTGGTTGGCCAAGCAGTGATTTAAATAATACAGCTTCTGTGTAATTGTCTTGGGTCCAAGCTGCTGGGAATGAAAACGTGGCCTCCAACAACACATGGGGATATTTGCAGAAGAATAAAAACCAAAGAAATGGTCAAAGCATGGAAGTTTTAGATATTAATAACTCAGTGAGCCAGGCGGTGGTGGCGCACGCCTTTAATCCCAGCACTCGGGAGGCAGAGGCAGGCGGATCTCTGTGAGTTCGAGACCAGCCTGGTCTACAGAGCTAGTTTCAGGACAGGCTCCAAAACCACAGAGAAACCCTGTCTCAAAAAAAACAAAACAAAACAAAACAAAAACTCAGTGAAAGGATGCAAGGACAAAGGATATTTGGGCCAGGGTAGTAAATTTGAGAGATATTAACAGCTACAAAGTCAAAGATGGGGCTGCAGATGCTGGAGGGAAATAAGGGCTACTTCAGAGCTTTATACAGATTTAGTGCAGCCCCAGTGACCAGTCTTTGATATCAAGGCGATTCTCCAGGAGAATTCATACGGCCTTTTGTAGGTAAGACAGTCCCAGTGACCCTCTTGAAGTTAGGAAATGTTCAGCTGATTGTGCCTTAAAATAAGCAACTCGCCAAATAAGCATATTCTGGAATGGCGTACTCTTTACTTTTTCCACCATTCCATGTAACTAAATTAGTTTAGGGTGTTTACAATGCATTTGAAAGCTCTTTTGCAGGAGATCAACATTCCCTTTTAGACAAACATTCTAAATGGTAGGTAGCACATGTACCTCTTGTCTAATTTGATCTCATACAATGCCTTGTGTGGACTCTGCACAGTACGGGCCAATTTGTACTTGACCAACTTGTGTTTAATGATTGACTAAACAGAGTCCAAAACCTACTGAAGCCCAAAGCAAGAGAGAACAGTCAAATCAGGGGCATGTGGAGACAAGTCTGAGTAACAAATAGTTAGCTTTTAGAAACCCATAGCAGGACCAGAGTGATGACTCGGTGAAGACCATTGGCTGACCGTGCAGAGGACCTGGGCTTGAATCCCTGCACCCACATGACAATTCAGAGCTGTCTGTAACTTCATGGTCACCACATGTGGTGTTCATACATACATGCTTGCAAAACAGTCATACACATAATAGAGCAAATAAACTCATAGCACCGGCAGTAATACAGTGTCACGCAGTCATTGAGAAAGTGGCATTCCATGAGTCCTAGCCCTTTCCTATCTCTTGGATTCTGGAGATGTCTTATTTTGAAGATTTCCAGATGCTTTCAGCTAAACATCAATATATCAGGGTGGTACCTAAGCACCAATGTATCAGGGTGGTACCTAAGCACCAATGCATCAGGGTGGTACCAAAGCATCAATGTATCAGGGTGGTACCTAAGCACCAGTGTATCAGGGTGGTACCTAAGCACCAATGCATCAGGGTGGTACCTAAGCATCAATGTATCAGGGTGGTACCTAAGCATCAATGTATCAGGGTGGTATCTCATATCATCCTGGGAGTTTCATTTGGACAAAAGCCTTTCCTGATCATTGGTTGCTACTGGGGATGTGAAGAAAGCAGTCAGTAACTGAGCACATAGATACGGGAAGAGAAGTCAGGTGGGGTGTTGGGAACAATCACAGGAAGCTGGGTTTCAAAAGACATGCCTTGCCTACTTTACAATATGGTGCATGCCGCGGGCAAAGTCCCCTTTATAGACTAGAAAGAGCCTTATTTCTCAGACAGTGGCTTTGTTCCCATACAGCGCGCAATTTGGAAAGACAAGGGGCAGGCAGACTCACTAATTCTAAAGCCTTGTGATTTTAGTAGAGCATAAAAGAACAGGCCTTCGATAGTGATCAGAACTTCTGCTGTGTGAGCAAACACAACCCCCAAATGCCCTGTTTGCATAGCAATGTACGGCTCTCACTGAACCCCAAAACAAGACCGTGGTGTAAGCAAATTCCTTCTTCCATAAACAAGTTAAGCTGAAGTCTATGAGTCCAGAGGTTGTGCAATGAGAGAAAAAAAATTGAAACTAAAAATCCAAATTTCTAACTTATATAGAAGACAGAAAAGAGGAGCTGGGCTAGCTTATTTGGTCCTGGATTCTGGCGAGGCAGTGCTATGGGGAGAAGATAGAAAGGGTTCAAAATCAACATTAGTGATGGTGACTTGCTTTGACCTCTGCAGGAGATGGCTTCTTTGTTCCCCTTTATGGGCTTGGTTGGCAGCTAGAACACAGATGTTCTAGATAAACGATAGAGAATCTTCTCTTGGCAGAAAGTGAATGCCCATTACAGAAAGCATGAAGAACATGATGCCTCTTTGAGGGACTTCCCATCTGAGCCAGCTCACTAACAATTTCTACCTTCCAGGCCTCTGCAAGCCTCCCTAGGCTGCCGGTGTATGAGACCAAAGAGTCGTCTTGACTGTTAGGAATTCACACCAGGTCTAAACTACTGTCCATTTCCTGTCCCCTAAAGTACCCTCTAGCTCTGACTCCCTTCGTGAGGGACAGGAGGCTTTCCCCTGGGGTATCACCACCTGAATTGTCTAAAACGGATGTCATTTCCTCTGACCCCTTGTGCATTCCTCCAAAGCATCTTCTCTAGATGCAATCATTCTCCAGGAATCTCATGGATTCCTCACTGGTCATCTGGCCTCCCTCATCCTCCTCATATTCCAATCCCTTCTCCCTATTTTAGCCAGCATGTTATGTCTACACACAAGCAGACTGGCATCCTCCACCCAACTCTCCATGGTCTCTCTTCTTCAGGATTCCCCCACTCTGCCTATTGTCCCCATGTGCTTGGTCCTCAGCACCGAACTCACTGCTGAGAACCATGAGGGGAGTTTACCTGTTTACAGGCTAGTAAGTTAGCCCGCTTTGGCTCCCCAGGTCAGGGGCAAAAGGCATTATTATATCCCTGCAGGCAGAGTGGGCTTCATATTTGCAGGGGACCTTGCTCCCCCTGGCTCACCACATTCCAGGAGGGGAGAAGGTACCACATATGCTTTGAGTTCATTCCAGAGATAAGAAATACTGCATTTAGAAATCCCCAGTCTTAAAGGGACAACTATCAAACCTGCCCTAACAGATGAATGCATTTGGCTGAAGAGATGGCTCAGAGGTTAAGAGCACTGACAACTCTTCCAGATGACCTGGATTCAATACCCAGAACCCACATGGCAGCTCACAACCTTTCTGTAAAGACAGTTCCAGGGTGTCCAACACTCTCCTCTGGCTTCCATGAGCACTGCATGCATCTAATGCAGATGCACATGCAGGTAAAAGTGCTGCATGGAGGCTCAGACTTTCTGTTCTGAAGATCTTTGCGTTGACAGAGTGCTGTTCCCACTGCCACGCTCGCTATTTCTCCTCATCCAGGGAGAGGGTTAGCCCATGGATTGCAATCTCCATCACACCATGCGCTCACCACCACTATATCCTACCATTATCCCAAGTAGCCTCTGTATTTTGATGGATACTGGTGTCTCGGGCTCTTGATTTGATCACTCTGGTGATCCCTGTCTCCTTTGTTTTGGCCTCTGCACAGAACAACTGTCCTTTGCTGCAAAAAAAACATAGAAGCCGCCTCTAGCAATTTTTTGATCATCTCTTTCTTTTATCCTTTATCTTCTTATGTTTTTAAAAATTGTGACAAGATACAAATAACACAAAGGTTATCTATCATCTTAACTATTTTAAGGTTGTAGCTCTGGGGCGATAGTCTTTCACAAGATTAGAGACCGGCTATGACATGGCAGTTGGTTCTTCAGTGTGGCTTGCCAGTGCTCCTCATTTTCCTCCCCTACT
Source organism: Alexandromys fortis (assembly GCF_014885135.2). NCBI lineage: Eukaryota > Metazoa > Chordata > Mammalia > Rodentia > Cricetidae > Alexandromys > Alexandromys fortis. The sequence goes on from NW_026067907.1 coordinate 587,695, forward strand.
CCAGCCTCTTAGGTAACTCGAGCTCATTATGCTTGCTGAACTCCATGCCTCTGTTCACGTGGTCCTTTCTACCCCTTCCATTCACTACCCAACATCCACTCTTGCCTTTGTGTAGCTCCTAAGCCATCCTCGAGGCTTGCCTTCAATTGCCGAGTGCCACCTCCTCCAGGAAGCTTTTCGATGGCCCTATGGGTTTAAGGTGGTGCCGCTCCTTGGCACTTTTATGAGACCCAGAGCCATTATGCTCACAACTCCCCTTTAAGTGGCATGTGACCCACAGCATTCTACACAGTAAACCCAATGAGACCTGGGTTCGGAGCTGTCTTGTTCACAGGGGATTCCTTCCCACGTGGTGCAGTATAGCTCCTAGAATGGAATAAATGAACTCGATAAATGTGTACATTTTTTTATTTTTTATGCATAAATGTTTGTAAATGCCTGCAAAGCCCACAAAAGCCAGGAGACAGTGACGGACCCCCTGGAATCTACCATATGGGTGCTGAAAATGAACCCTGGTCCTCTGTAAGGGCGGCCAGTGCTTTTAACCTTTGGGTTCTGCATGGCCATAAAATAGTATTTTAAACTCAGGTATATTGTTGAACTTGTATCCACCCACACTGAATCACTCAGATCCACTAGGAAAGAACATTAGAAAACACATGCTTTAAAGACCTCATATAATAGATACCTTTCTTCCTCCTGTAACTGACTCTTCTTAAGCAGTGTTTCCTTTTCAGGCAATTAAACTTAGATGGCTCTCTCGATGTGCGGTCACGACTGCTCGTCTATGAACCAAACCTGGAAATTTTGTCTCTCAATTTCTATTTTCTGTGGGTGGATTTTTCTGCCCCACCAATAAGCTCCCAAATAACCACATGGAGACTTCTTATTAATTATGAAAGCTCAGTTGATAGCTTTCGCTTGTTTCTAACTAGCTCTATAACTTCAATTAGTCCATTTCTACTCATTACTCACTGCCACGTGGGTCATGGCTTGTTACCTCATGCTTCCTCTGCATCCAGATGATGGCTCTGCACTGCTTCTTCTCAGTGTCCTCTGCACCTGGAAATCCTGCCTAGCAATTGGCCATTCAGCTTTTTATTAAACCAGTCAGAGACATATCCTTACACAGCATAATCAGGTATCTTGCAACAATTCTGTTACAGTGCAAGTGTCTGATGCCTGGGTAAGGTAGTTAGCCTTCCGACACTGGGACAAAATACCCAACAGAAACAACTTAAAAGGAAGAATGTTATATTTTGGCTCAAAGCTATGTCCTTGGGTGGCTGGCTCTGTGGCCTTGGAAGCAGGAGCAAGTGGCTAACAAGGCTGCTCACCTCGTGGCAGCAAAGGGAGAGGAGGGGAAGGGAAGAGAGAGGAAGGAGGAGGAGATATTTTCAAAATATCTATGTTGGATTAGTTCAGCAGCATTTATAAACAAATATCTTTCAGCAGATGTTGCTACTTCCTCACCATTAAAACAATTCAAAGAGAGCATAATAGCATACAGTATCAAAATTCTCTGTGTATTTTCATCTTTGTGCAGCTTTGTTTTAACCTCTATTTCGTTTATTTTTACTTTTAACTTTTAGCTTTTTGTGACAGGTTCTCTGTATATCTTTGACCTGGAATAACTCTGTAGACCAGGCTGTCCTTGAACTCTCAGAGACCCTTCTGTCTCTGCCTCCCAGGCATTGGGATTAAAGGTGTATCCTACCACAACTTGAAGTCACAGAGGTCAATCTACCTCTGCCTCCCAAGTGTTGGGATTAAAGGTGTGTACTACCACAACCAACTACTCTCTTTCTTCCTATTTCTTTTTGTATTTTACTTTAAGAACTTTAACTTTTAGCCTACATATATTTTTAACACACTGTAAATCATTTAAAGGTTTTCTTCGACTTTGAATCTTTCTTTTACTGTATATGTCTCTTTTTTGACCACATGAGTCTTTAATTTACCAAACAATATTGGTAGGACTAAAGCCGTGCCTTTGCCAGCTAGATCCAGCCCATTCCTTAGCTTTCCAGCCTCATGGCGTACCGGCTGTAGCCATTTTTATTGCCACAACTCTATGACGTTTCAAGGTCCCTGCCAGCAAGCAAGCTACAACACTCAAATGCTCTCTCTGTAGCTGACCTCCTGCCTCAAAGAGTCAGGGTTTGCCCTGGCAGGACAGCCCAGAAAGCTGACATTTTAAAACAACTCAGCTTTTTTCCTGCTACTGCTGAAAACAAACAAGCATTCAGTCGGCTTTTATCAACACCATTTAAGTGTTTCGTGGCAGGACCTCTTAAGAGCTGCAGGGTTTTGCCGCTAAAGCTGAGTCAGGAAGCCTCTCTTAGATGACACCGCTTGCTTGCCTCTAGCAAGCAGAGCAGACCCGAGAAATTGCTGCTACCAAGAAAACATGCTTTCCTCTATTCTTTCCCAAGCTTTCTCAGGCTTTCTGTGGATTAAGTTATCCACGTGGGTGCCATTCTGTTGAAGGAGCTGCAGTTCCTTTGGGGCATAAGCCAGCCAGGCAGCCGGAAGCTGGGTGGCAGGAATGCAGCCCTCAGCTCCCTTCTACAGCAAGCCTTCACTGTCTGAGCCTTTGAGAGGGACTCTCATATTGAATAACACTATGCAAGACTCCAAATGCTCCTCACGGGTAGTGATAGCACCCTGGCTTGGGCTAGGCTGTGCTGTCTTTAGGTTCAGGCTGGGCACAGACTCTGGGCTTATCCACATCAGTATTTTGAGCATTTGAGTAAACCATCTCAATTGTCCCACCAGCACAGACATTTGTTATACTGAACTTTCAAGTTATTTTTTTTCTTAATTGCCCTTTAAGATTGCAAGTAAGTCACGATGGACTAGCCCTTAGTTCGGTGTCAAATAGTGTGAAATATGACATCATATCAGGCATTTCTCAGATAGTGTTTTTTTTGGTTTTTTTTTTTTTTTTTTTTTTTTTTTTTTTTTTTTTTTTTTTTTTTTTTTTTTTTTTTTTTTTTTGGTTTTTCGAGACAGGGTTTCTCTGTAGCTTTGGAGCCTGTCCTGGAGCTAGCTCTTGTAGACCAGGCTGGTCTCGAACTCACAGAGATCCACCTGCCTCTGCCTCCCAAGTGCTGGGATTAAAGATTAAAGGCGTGAGCCACCACCACCTGGCAGTGTTTTGGTTTTCATCCACTTTTTTTTTTTTTTTTTTAGTCAAGGCAGAGAGGGAGAGCTATCCAGCTTATATGAATTCATGGTAACCCATAATTCAGGGATTCAAACAAATGACCTTAAATGTCCAATGCAAGAACAAACAAAACAGTCCCCTTAAAATTTTATGACTAGAAAATAGAAATTAGTTGCTTATGATGATTGGCCTGCAGATGATAGGATAGAGATACCTTAGCACATCGCCGAATTTAGGGTGGAGCACAGCACCCTGCCGGACTGGATTACCGTGAGCTCTTTCAAGGGTGTTTTCCATTACTATAAAGGATTCCTGAGATAGGCAGCTTTTGTGGGGGGTTATTATGAGCTCATGGCTTGAGACAATGGCTGGCCTGTAGTTTTGGGATCCGTGGCAAGACATACCCAGGAGGGGTGTGTATGCAGAACAAAGCTGTTTGCCTGATGGTAGCTGGAAGGAGAGAAGGGAGAGAGGTCCCAACATCCCTTCCATGGGCACACCTCTAATGACCTAAATTCCTACATCGAAGCCTCAACTCTTAAATTAGCCCTCTATCTTCCAATGACATCACAGGCTGGTGACCAGATCCTTAACATATGGGCTTTTTGGGGGGTACATATCCAATCCACATCAATGATAAAGAGTGAAGACAGCCCCCCAAACACTGTCTTCAAAAGGACTTCCAGTCTGACTCACTTCCATCATAGGGATTTTTCCTAACAAGTTTTTATGGTTCCCAGTTCCAATCAGGTGCACTTTTTTTTTTTTTTTCTTAAATGTGCCGGCCTTTCCTACTTAGAGTTTTCAGGTACATGGTATTACATAACATCCTGTTTGGAGCCTGCTTGGCCATGCAATTAAAAAACATGACCCCTGTGTCAGGAGATGGCTCACCAGGTGCCAAACATGCGAAATTGAGTTCTAGTCCCAGAACTCCTGCCTCCTCAACCCCATCCCACCCTGTAAAAGTTGAAGTCGTCTGACCTCCACTTGGGGGCCTTGGCAAGCACATCCATACACATGAGTAAGATGTTTAGACAGGAAAAGGAGGAGGATCATCCTTGGAGTTGGGCAAACTGACAGCTCTGCCAAGAACTTCTCTGCATCCCCAGATTCTCCTGGTTGGAAATCAAGCGCATGCCATGCAATTCCTTACACTGGTTGGGGTTAAACAGTCTATCTTTCTAGCACATGGGGCAGTGTGAGCACCCCAAAACTGCCTACCTTGGACGAATTTTACCCCACCTTACTTGGGGGCTACACAGTCGCAACCTTATTCCCTCTAGCCTCGGAAATTATAAACCTTGTAAAACTCTCAGTCCTAAACCAATGACGTTAACTTACTTGCATAAGGCTACAAAGTCAGCGATGCAAACTCCAAGTACTGACTCATTTACCCTTAGGCCAGCCACTTCCCACTTCCGACGTAATAAACCCTCCCTTCTGGTCTAAACTGGACTTAGAACCACTACCTCCTAAGTACAGTGAGCTGCAAGCTAAACATCAAGGGTGGCACCAAGTTTTGAGGCAGAAGGGTGGGTCTTACAACCTCAGGGAAAGGACTCAGCACCACCGCGAAGCCCCACCTACTCTCTTGACTTTCAGGCAACTCCAACCAGCAGCCTCGCGTCCGCTGGCCCCCGCCCTCTGAACGTCACCGCCACTAGGTACAGTGCCCCCTAGGGGCCTCTGTTCCTCCCACGAGGAAGAGCCTAGTCTTTTCCTGCTGCTGGCCCGTTACTGTGTAGCTTGGCTCTCTCTGGCGCCAGCCTCGCCAACCCAGGGAGGAACTTGCTGCAGCATCTCGGCGCCACCGGAGAATCAGTCGCCCCGTGTTCCGCAGCAACATGAGCGCCCGCCTGCCCCTCCTGCTGCGCCAGCTCGGCCATCAGCAGCTGCCCCGGGGCCCGGCGTGTCGCCTCCGTGAGCTGTGTAGCTCCAGCAGCAGCAGCGGAGGTGGTGACCCCGAGGGGGTGCGCGGGCGGGGGCTGCAAGATGGCCAGGCCTTCAGCATCTCTGGAACAGGCAGTACGGAGGCCTCTGGGACGACCTCCATCGTCAGGTGAGTGTCTGGCTTGCCTGCACGCAGGTCCCCAACTAGGGACCTAAGGATGGGACAGCAGAGCTCTCGGTAGCCGGGAGACTCGAGGGACCATTTCCGTAGGGCGGAAGGCAGAGAATGCTTGGTGCCAACTTTGCAAGGGCTCCTGGCTATTGGCAGTGAGGACGTGGGGGGGGGACGTTGGGGGTATGGGACCCTGTGGGAGAGGGCATCCCCTAGCCGCCGCGCGCGCCTCACGGACCGCACGCCCCGCTCCACGTGCGTCACCCGCCTCCGGCTCTGATGCAACCACGCCGGGCGTGGCGCCGACAGAAAAGGGGCGGCGCGGCCCAGGGCGGGAGAGCTGCAAGGAGGATGGCTCTGCCATCCCGCCACTGCTGTCCCTGCCCCAGGAGTCTCCGGCGAAACCCGCTGCAGAAGCCCTGGAGGTCGTGGCACAAAAGTCCCGAATATCGCCGCTCGGAAAGCACGCAGGGTCCAGCGCGGTTGTGTCTGGAAAGTTCATTTCTTGTCCAGTGGCGAACTGCGCAGACCCGAGGCTGTGTCCTGTCCCCACATCCCGCCCCGGTTCCTCAGCCTTCTGTCCCACTGTGGGAGAGACCGGGAAGCAAGCCTTAGAGAAGTGGGTTTGCTGGGCCGCTGCAGTGCACGGGGACACGCCCAGGACCTACCTGCAGGTGGCGGGAAAGCCGCTTAAGGATCTGGCTCCTAACTGGAACTGTGGAAACAGTTAAATGAGCAAAATATAAGACCCGGGGACTGTCGCACATAGCCCGCAACAAAAAAACTAAGACCTACAAACTTTGTGTAATGGACATGATAGTAAATACTTAAGATTTAGTGGACTAAGAAGCAAAATTTAAAATATCACATAGGTACCTTTGTGTCAAGGAAAAACAAATTCTCACTTTTTTTGATAAAATTCAACCTTTTATGAACTCTGAAGTTTGAATTTTCCTGTATTTTTCCATGCTATGAAATATACTTAGTTTTATGTTTCTACGTTGTTTAAAATTGTGAGTTCAAGCTAAGCCCTGGCTGGGATTGGGTGTGGTAGCATACTCTTGCGTGTGTCCCCTCCCGTTCCCGTGACCCCTCCCCGCTCCCCTCCCCACTTCCCCCCACCGCCGTCCTGGGAAGGCGGAGACAGGCAGATCCCTGGGGCTCACTGGCCTGCTCCCCACCCCAGCAGAATCCAATAGCTCCAGACCAATGACAGGTCCTGTTTCCACAACCAAAGTGGGCAAATGTTGAGAGGCAATACCCGAAGTTGACGTGTGGTGTTTCCACACGCCAACACATGTGCACCCGAATATACGTCAGGACATTAAATAAAAATGTATGTGCACGTGCATGCATTCCTAGCTAATGGGTGGGCGTTTTCTGGTTCTGCTGCAGAACCAGAGGTCAGTGCTGAGGAATCAGATGTCTTTTTTTTTTTTTTGGCCAAAGTCTGTACTACTGCATGTGAGAGCTTGGACAAGCTATTGGTCTCAGCATCTTTACCTGCAAATGGAACCCTCAATGCTACCTACTTCAAGGAAGCAATCCTAGAATGCATATTCTGAATAGCTCTGAACCTAGAATCTGTCTTTCCATTGATTGTGTCTTGTGGTTGCTGTTAGCCAGGAGGCCATGGCAGCAAATGTATCCCTGCCTGTACCTGTGGGATTTGGAAAGTGGAGAAGTGATCAGATTAGATGTCACCTGCAGGAAGAAGCTGTACAAGAGCCATCATCCGTGTGCATCAGAAAAGATGTGGCAAGTCCCCAGGAAGCACAGTGACCTTTATATGATGGAGTGGCTGAATGCCTGTGATCTGAAAGGTCATTTGGGGAAATACTATGATTTCTGGTTGTCTGGCATCTGATAGAATCAAGAAAGTATCAGCCCCCGACACTTGCAGGACGGGCCACTGCAGTGAAAACTACAGGGCTGAGTCTGGCTGTTCGTTGTTCCCCGTAGGTCCATATACAGCAGGCTTGGGCCACAGAGTGGTACTCTGGAGGCTACTAGGGGGTGGAACTTTTGAGAAGTGGCGCCTTATAGAATGTGCTTAGGTCCTCATAGACCCGCCTTGGAGGAAACGGTGGGGATTTGACTCAGCATTCTCTCACCTGTCCTTTTTGGCTCCTGATGGGAGGAGCTTTGCTCTGAGACATATGCCTGCAATGCTGGGCTGCCCTTGCTGGAGGCCACCAGATCTCAGGCAGCAGCATCTCCAAGACCATGAGCCCAAACACACCTTTTCTCTTTAGAAGTTAATTACTTCAGGTATTTTCTTAGAGTAATGAGGCAGTGATTTGTTGTTGGGTTGTGTTTTTGTTTTTTTTTACTCTTTGGAGGGTCCACTACCCAGTTCTCAAATAAATACACAGACACTTACTCTTTCTTATGAATGTCTGGCCTTATTTGGCTTATTTCTAGCCAGCTTTTCTTAAATTATCCCATCAATCTTTTGCTTCTGGGCTTTTACCTTTCTCTATGGCTTGCTGTGCAGCTGAGTGGCTGACCCCTGATGTCCTCCTCTCCTCCTTTTCTCACTCCTCCATCTTTTTTTCCCCTATTTAGTCTTTCTGTCTGGCAGCCCCACCTATTCTGTCTCCTGCCAGCTATTGGCCGTTCTGCACTCTATTAGACCAATCAGGTGCTTTAGACAAGCAGAGTAACAGAGCTTCACAGAGTTAAACAAATACAACATAAAAAAATGCAACCCATCTTTGCATCATTAAGCAAATGTTCCACAGCATAAATGAATGTAATGCATCTTCAACTAATATTCCATAACAGGGGCTAGTGTATCTAGGGACAACAATCACATCTTTTAAGGATTGTTGCCTCGCCAATATTCTTATGACACAGGATGATCATACAAAGAACAAACAAAAACTTACAACCAATAAAAAAATTTTTTTTCCTTTTTTTAGTTAAGAATACATTCAGAAGTGTCAGAGCCTTAATTTGAAGTTTGAGATGTCTTCAATTTATTGTTTTCCTTTTGATACATATGGATGAGTGAACTAATGATGAAACAGTTCTGTGTCTAGGTTGTTAAAAAAAAAAGCCTTTCATGGAGCTAGAGAAATGGTCCATCGCTTAAGAGCACATTCTGCTGCTATTGCAGAGGCTCTGAGTTAGGTTTCCAGGTCTCATCACCACACATAACTCCAGCTCGGGGAACGCAAATTCCTCTTTGGGCCTCCATACTTATATACTTAATAAAAATAAAATCTTTTTAAAAAAATTCCCTCAACACCATAATACATTTTTGGAAAGAAAAGAGGATGCTGTCATTAACCCACAGCATTTTTTTTCCGTTTTCACATAAATTGGCCATGTGTCTTTCCTTGTCTATCTTAGATTTGATGAAATAATGTGTATAAGATAATCTTATTACTCTCAAATTCAGCTCATGCAGAAAACAGAAAAAAGAACCAGGATACTTATCCCTTTTTTTCTGTTTTGTTTTGCTGCTTTAATAATAAAATACCACAGACTGAGTAATTATAGAAATTTGTCTCCACTGTTTTGGAGTCTGAGAAGTCCACTGTCAAGGAGCTGGCATTTGGCAAGGGCCCCGATACGTCACAGCACAGCTGAAGGCAGAAGGACAAGTGAGTTGGAGGTGTAAACTCATCCCTTCCATTATCCCATGACAAGCGTGTGAGTCTGTCCCACCTCCTCAAAGTCGTGTCCCCCCCCCCCATCGTTTCTGCATCGGGATTAAGCCTCCAGCACATGGGCTTTAGGGGGACCCATCCAAACCAAAGCCACGCCCAAAGAAAACATCCAGAGCAAAGGCTCCAGGGTGGCCCCCAGGATGGTTCCCTACTGCTCCTGATTTCTGGTCTCGTTACCTTCCAGCCAGGTTGTGTGTGGTCCTCTCACTACACAGTCATCGCCTCCTACTTTTGGCCAGAAACTAGTCACATGATCCCAACCAGCTGCAGGAGAGAGGCTGGGAGATCCAGGTGGTCATGAATCCTCTTTATTTCTGAAAAGAGGCGCGGAGAAGCTCTGTGTGTAAGAAGTAGCCCAACCAGCTGCAGGAGAGAGGCTGGGAGATCCAGGTGGTCATGAATCAATCCTCTTTATTTCTGAAAAGAGGCGCGGAGAAGCTCTGTGTGTAAGAAGTAGCCCAACCAGCTGCAGGAGAGAGGCTGGGAGATCCAGGTGGTCATGAATCAATCCTCTTTATTTCTGAAAAGAGGCGCGGAGAAGCTCTGTGTGTAAGAAGTAGCCCAACCAGCTGCAGGAGAGAGGCTGGGAGATCCAGGTGGTCATGAATCCTCTTTATTTCTGAAAAGAGGCGCGGAGAAGCTCTGTGTGTAAGAAGTAGCTGGAGTCAGCTTTATCATAGAAGCTGTTATGGTCAAAGCAAAGAGTTCTAGGCTTTTACCCTGGACAGTTTCTCTAAACACTAGTGGTAATCTTTGAAGGAGACCAGCTCCACATTCCTAGAAGGACGCTTCTTTTTCCTTTGGAAGAGTTGAGACGTTTAAGTGCGGACTTCTGTTAGCGAATGGTCTCAGCAGGCAGGGGTAGTGTACAGTGGTAGTTTCTCAGTAGCATGGCCAGCTGCTCCCTCCCACACTCGGGCGTGGCGGCGGCTAGCCACCGGGAGAAGAAGGAATGCCATTTGTTAGGACAAGGCAGCTTTGTGCAGTTAGCAGGCGGGGATGACTGAGCTGGGTCAGAAATAGTAACAGCAGCATAATAGGGGTAGTATTAGAAGGCCGCTGGCTTAAACCTTTGCCCACCTATCTTTAGTAATAGGATGTTTCAAGTTTCAACTACACTGTTCCCAGTCAGAACTGAGGTTTTTCTCCCCCAGCGCAGAGACACGGCGTTGGAAACATTTATGTTACATTTTAGATGTATTGGGCCTGGGATGCTCTTGCATTGTTCCACACTGCAGGAGTCTCTGAAAGGAATGGAAACATGATACACAGGGCCAGTTGTGTGTAGGTGGGGGTACCCCTGCCATTTGTTTGTTTTATTTAGTTTTTCAAGACAGGATTTCTTCTGTGTAGTTCTTGCTGCCCTGGAACTCACTCTGTAGACCAGTCTGGCCTCAAACGCACAGAGTTCCACCTGCCTCTGCCTGGCTGGGTGCTGGGATTAAAGGTGTGCACCAGCATGGCCTGGCTTTTTTTGGGGGTGGGGAGGTAGTATTATTTCATTGTGGACCCCTTTGTGTAGCTGTATCTTCTACATGCCCGCACCTCAACTATTTTGTCTGACAACTGACTTTTTAAAAATGTATTTTATTACATCATTGTTTTTATTATTTATTTATTATTATGGATGTTTTACCTGCCTGTATATTGGTGCACCGTTTATATGTCTGGTGCTCTTGGAGGCCCAAAGAAACGCTCCTTTTATTCTAGTGAGGGAGGACAAGACTGGGGGGCCTCTGCTGTGAATTCTTTTTTTTTTTTTCCCCCGAGACAGGGTTTTCTCCGTGGTTTTGGAGCCTGTCCTGGAACAGCTCTTGTAGACCAGGCTGGTCTCTAACACACAGAGCTCCGCCTGCCTCTGCCTTTCGTGTGCTGGGATTAAAGGCGTGCGCCGCCACCACCACCCGGCTCTGCTGTGAATTCTTCTGTTTAAAAGTTTGTTGCGGTGACCGATGCTTGACAAAAGTGTCAATACCGACACCTGAGGGAGGGAAGGTGAACGTGTTTGACCTTGGAGTTCAACTGGTCTCTGAGGACAAAGCCTGTTGTTTGGCTCTTGTTTACTTTGTATCCCAAGTAAGGCTGCGAAAATAAGCTGGAAGTAGGGTGGAGCTGTAAAACCTCCAGGCCCTTTCCCAGTAACCCACTTCCTCCAGCAGGACTCCACCACCTTAAAGGTTCCTAACCTTCACTGACCCAGCTGAAGGCCAAGTGTTCAGACTCATGATTGGGTGGGGGACATTTCCCCTTCAAACAGGTAGCCTTAGTAGCATGAAAAATAAAATGTGTCCAACAATAAGGAAAAGATAAAGAGCCCTTGAAATAAAGATCTACCTTTTTCACAGGTGAGGAAGGCATTTATAGAAGGCTTCTCTAGTGTACGGGAGGCCCGAGTGCCAGGCCTGGCTGTTATCCATAGGCCATGCTCCAGAACCCCTGGCACTCACTTAAGATGACACACTCCTGGGCCCCAGCCCAGCATATTGAACAAGACTTTCTGAGCTGGAACCTTGATTTTTATCATGTTCCCCAGAGGATTCTTAGGCCCAGAAGTGCTTGATGCTCACACTGAAGTACCTCCCCAGACCAAGCAAAGAATATGGACCCAGCTTGGTCTATAATAGCTTAGCCGCTCTGCCAGGCTGGGCGATAAAGCAGTATGGAAATTTTGTCACCCATTGCTGGAGAAGTGAGCTTTTCTAAGTGGTTTTGTGTGTTAACAGAATAGTGAAGTTACTTCCCTGGGGATTGAACTGCGTCATCCCAAGTGTATAAAAGCAAAGCCAAACAAGTAATTGTACACACTTGCCTGGCTCGGTGAGCCTCTGACTGTAGGGAAGGTCCCTCCCGAGCGCGTTTTGAACTCAGCACCCTGCTCCCTGTGTGCACCAGAGCTCAGCACCTTCCCAATAACATCCCTCAGCCACCGCTCTGAAAAGTGGGAGTTGTTTGTTTTGTTTTTGGTGTCTTGCTCCTGACGGCACCGGACTGAGGCAAAATCATTTTTTTTTTTGAAAGTTGTTAGGTGTAATAAATACTGAGAGCAGTCTTTAAAGGTGGCCCGCAGCCGGAGGTGCCTGCCAGTGCTCATCTAGCTTCTGTGGGGCCCCAGGTTCACCCAGCCATCCCTGGAGGCAGCTAAATCTTTTAACATGGAAACTGGGTGCTACTTTGAGTAGCCTTTCGGTCTGTTCTGAGAGAGAAAACCAGAGCAGATGGCTGGAGATGTGCCAGTGAAGACATGGCATAGAAGTGATGGTGGCTTCTAAAATGACGTATATAGAAAGTTCTAGAAAGGAAGGCTAGCTCTGCTATATTTATATAGGTCTGCACATCTGAGAGGCGCCTCTCCTCTCCTAGACTGTGAAAAAAGCCATGGTCCTCACTGGGCCAAGAGCAAGACTATTTGCAGAAGACCAGCCTGCCCCAGCCATGAAACACCGTCTTCAGAAGGCGCCCCGCAGGCTATGGCATCCTAGGTCTCCCACATCTGTTCCTTACAGTTCTTTCCCTCCTTTTCTGTCTCTGAATCCTTTCCTCAGACTCTGAGACCCAGACTTTAGCCGGGACTTCCTGCCCTGCCAGTCCAGTCCGTTCAGCCATCACCGTTTCCACAGGCCTCCCCCCATTTGTTTCCTTTTCCCATGGTACCCCAAACTAATTTCTCCTGGGGGGCAGAGTAAGGGAATATGGTAAAAGAATGGGACTGTGTAGAATAGAAACCCAGACTTTGAATCTTTTTATTACATTTCTTTATGTGCATATGTGTGTGGTTAAGAAGACAGCTTGGGGAGTCAAGCCAGTTCCTCCTTTTACATTTGGGTCCAGGGGCGGACTCTGATTGGCAGGCTTGGTTGGCAGCAAGCGCTTTTACCCAGTGAGTCCCCTTATTGGATCCAAACTTTTTATTGAATTAAACTTGGAAAATACAAGAGAAAAATTTAGCCCCTTGGAAATGAACGTTTACATTTAGCTGGTTCCCCTCTACACGTTTTAGAAATCCAATTGTTGCATTTCATCCAGAATTCGCGTTGACGTTTCTTTTTTAACATTTTTGGTTTTCTGAGACAGGGTTTCACCAGGCAGTCTAGGCTGGCCTTGCATTCACAATTCGCACACCTCCACCTCCCTAGAGCTGGGGCTGCGGGTTTGTGCCCGTGCACACTGCCTGCATCAGCCGTCCTAGATGCCCCTGGGCCCTGCCTTCTCTCACGCTCTGCCCAGTCTCCCTCCGTGGTCTGATTCACTTAGAGTAACAAGCTTTGGCGGGACAGCCATTGTGCCTGTCCTTTCTAGCTGTGAACAAAGAAATGACTCTGTTGTTTTTCTTTCTCGATACAGAGAAGTCATTCACAGTTCCAAAGAAGTGCTGAGTCTGCTGCAAGAGAAAAGCCCTGCCTTTAAGCCAGTTCTTGCTGTTATTCAGGTAAGCGCTGGCCGTGGTGACCTCCTACTACTTTGTGATGTAATTTAGCAAATCCTTATAAGCAGAGACCAGACATAGGTCCTGTCAATCACAGCAGTGGGCTCAGTGGCAAGTGCTGTTACCTATACAGGATAGACGTGGCCCTGTTGGGGTCACTCATCCTGCCGAGACATAGGTGGTCACGGAGGTCAGAAGGGCGGCACCCACGTAAATCACAGGACACAGTAGATACTAGCCCACGTGTACTTAGTAGTACTTATCAAATGTGGCTTGCAGGTCAGTTCGTTCTTTTTCCTAGAGAAGACAAATGGGCAATGCCGGGTGCGCATTAATGTTTTACAGCCCAAGTGTCAAAAGTCATGCGTGTGTCAGAGGACTTTGTATTCCATGTTTATTTCTTGGTGAGGAGCCGCTGTGTCATTGGCATCCCTGTGTGATGGCAGGTACAGGGACATAACAGGATGGGCCAGGCCTGGAAGCAGTTCAGCCCAGTAGCTGGCCTGTTCTGGTGGTGCTTGGCAGGCTGTTTCGGTGTTACAATAGCAGCCTGTGTGGCCAATAGGACCTTGGTTTGTGAGACTACAGAACTGTGTTCATGTGATCTATGTCCTTAGGTAGCTGCCATATCCCCTCATAGTGGGGGGTGGCGGGGGAGGGGGGCAGAATTGGTTTAGAAACTTGGACTTCCAGGGAATCTGGTTCCTTGTTGCCATGCAACCTAAGTGCACATATAAACATCCAAACTCCTGTCTTTGATGTGTCACAGAAAGTGATGTTAGCCATGATGAGGTTATTCTTATATGCCCCATGTCTTAGTGACTTTTCTATTGCTATGACTAAACTCCATGACCACGGCAGCTTATAAAAGAAAGCATCAGGTTGGGGTCATGGTTTCAGAGGGTTAGCATCTATGACAGAGCAAAGGCATGGGGGGGGGGGGAAAGGCCAGCTGGGAGAGCACATCCTCCACAGGAGTCGGAGAGACACACTGAAAATGTTGCAAGCCCACTGCCAGGGACACGCCTCCTCCATAGGCCACACCTCTTAATCCTTCCCAAACAGTTCCACCAACTGGGTGGGGACCAAGTATTAAACATACATGCCTTTGGAATGTCATTCTCCTTCAAACCACTATGTTCTATAACATGCAGTCTATCATTTTTAAATGATATGCACATAAATCCCAGCTATTAGCCTGATTTCCATAGGGAATAAAAGTCTTTTCTGTATTCTTATCATCTTTGTATTCCAGTCACTTGTGTTCATTGTATTCACATACATAACCTGTGTCGTGTTTGGTGCACATTGTCCAGGAATTTTCACACTGTGATGTTCTCCCTTTGCTCCTTTGCCCTTAGGCTGGTGGTGATAACTTGATGCAGGAAATAAACCAGAATTTGGCCAAGGAGGTAAGAACTCGTGATTTTAGCAGTTCATTAGAATTCCTGACGGTATAGCCTCCTGTGATAACAGAATCTTGTGTCCTTTTCAGGCTGGTCTGGACATCACTCACATCTGCCTGCCTCCAGACAGTGGAGAAGATGAGGTAATGTCAGCCTAGCTCATTCCTGTTTCTAACTGGCCCATGAGCACCTTTCGGGGTGGTGGGCACAGGCTCAGCCTCCTCTTGGGACTGAGTTTCTAGGGGGAAGAGATCTGCTCACCTCTCTCCCTTCCAGTTGCTTTCCACTGAAGACAAGCTAGACATTATGGTGATCGTAGCTGTTTATTCGCTGAAGAAGAATTAGCGTCTTATGAAAAATTGTGCTGGGAGTGTCCAGAGACTTGGCTCTGGTTTCACTCTGTCCTAACAGCATCTTTGACCTTGGAACGTTCCTTTGGCATCTTGGGATCACCATAGCCTTATTGATACAACGTAGGAACAGGATAGGGGGATCTTCAAGGGCCTCTCTGCGCTTAATGTTCTGAGACTTCTTTATTGGCATTTTGAAGCAGCTGATAGACCCTCCATCCTAGCCATATGCTTTAGCTGTAGCTGTCAGCATCACTCCCCAGGGTCATCTCAAGTGTGGGAGAAGCAGCTATCATAAACATATGCCATGCTCCTGGTCTGGGGCATGAGCCCTTGTGTCTAACTTTCCTCTGGTTGGCTGTGCCAGGGAGGAGTAGGTTGTGGTTCCTGGGGTAGAGAACCTCGAAACACAGAATCTCGAATAACAAAGTTTGGGGGGTTTGTTTGCTTTGTTTTGTTTTGTTTGGGGGGGTGTTCAGGGAAGACATGAATGATGTTTGGAAACCAGCAGTCGCTGGCTAGGAGAAGCATCTCAGAGTCACATGAAGCGCAGCGCTCCCTTCCCGCTGCTCTAGTGTCTCTGTAGTGTACCACCAAGTCAAAGATGGTGGGATCAACTCTCCCTGTCATAGCCATGTTCTCACCAAGGTCAGACCAGCTCTGCTCCATAATGGGAGTTGTTCAAAATGATTATTGTTAGATACGGAGATGATGAGGGCGGGGAACGACACCCAGCAGATACCTAAAACTGCAAGTAGTACAGATCTATAGAGTGTGGCTTCTCTCAGGCTTATCTCAAACACTAACGTTGATCTTCTCGTGCTTTGGCATGGTTATTCAGTAAAAGAAAAGTTATATGACACCAGCACCGTGAATCTACCACGGCTGATCTGGGAACCCACGTGATTCCTGAGTGACTAAGGAGCAGGTCCCTTTCACACGTGTAGATGTGCCAGACAAAGGACTGGTTCGTGTCCGCTTGATTCCAGATCTCACCATGCCACTCAGTGAGGTGCACAGTTTCAAACTAATGAATTGTTTATTTCTGGAACTTTCCCTTGAGTGTTTTTTGTGTCACAGTTGATGAAGAGTAACTAAAACCTTGGAGTAACTTGCAGTCCCCTTCAGGGCTGGGCAGATGAGGTTTTTCTTTTATAGGGAGGAATAATCCTCTAAGTGAGGGATGGGCTGAGGGAGTGGCTTGGTAGTAATAGATCAGAGAATGTTGCTTCCCACAGCTAGTCTGTGAAGATGGATGCTATGAAGAAATCCCACAGTAGCTCAGAATTCAGTATAATAAAGGGCTATTTATTCAGGGGTAGACTCACAGATAGATCACAGTCCTCTGCACGAATGGGGATCAGGAGCCAAATCCAGCAACTGGGAAAGAGAGAGAGAGAGAGAGAGAGAGAGAGAGAGAGAGAGAGAGAGAGAGAGAAAGAGAGAGAGAGAGAGAACACATGCTTTACAACTGCATTTATAGTAAAAGAGACCACAGCCGAGTGGGCTGGTATCTTAAAGGCTATACTGACTAAAGGAGTTCCCACAGACAGCCTATTAGCAGGGGTCACGGTCTGCCTGTTTAGCCTGAGGGTGCCCTGAATGAAGTTCAGGCACCCAGAAGGAGAAAGCTTGATCAAAGGTTGCTTTCCAACACATTTTGTTTTACTTGGCCAGTGGGAGCCTGCAGTCACTGTTGTAATGGGAGTGTGTTTTTGTCGTCTGTCCCTTCTGTGTCTTTAGTAACTGAGTCTTATCCAGACCCTATGGGGAAAGGCAATTCTTTGCTGTACACAGAGGTTGAGGGTGAGTCTCCGCTGTCCCCTTTCCCAGCACCTCAGGTAAAGCTCACTGTCCTGACCATGGGAAAGGATGAAGGCAGGCTCCAGTCTGCGCCCTTCCCTCCCTCTAAGGATGTTTTCTGCAAACAACAATTTTGCTCCCCCTCCATCTGCTACAATCACATTGTTTGGCCAGACAGCGAGGAGGCGGGGAAATGTGGTCTTAATGCCAGGAGGCCTTTAGATCATTCCTAAGGAAGAAGGGCAGCTAGTATTGAACAAGCAGTTAATACAGTTAATACTGCTAGTTATAGTAAGTACGAAGTATGAAGGCACCAGCAGTAACAGAATTCAAAGAAGCAGGCCAGCTGTTTCCAGGATCCTCACTGTGTATAGTCACATTTTCATTTCTTTAGACAACTTCAGCTGTGTAGCCCAGGTTAGCCAGGAAAACACTGTGAAGCCCAATCTGGCCTCTAACGCATAATCCACCTGCCCCAGCCTCCCAAGTCCCGAGGTTACAGATGTCCACCCAGCACACTTGGCTTGACAGTTTTTTGGTAAGGACTCATCTACTCCCACTCTTTTTTTTTTCCTGAAATTTTTGATAAATGAGTGTGGCATTATCTTGAGTGTTGTAATTTATTAAGCCTTTTCTATTTCCGGTTTTGTTCTGTTTTCGTTGGTTCTAAAGCTAATTCTTTATTTTATGCTGAGCTCTGCTTAGGTGCAGCCTCTGGCCACCCTCGTTCTGTGCCGCTTCACCCTGTTTGTCCCACTTTGTCTTTCTTTATGTTGTTGGCACGTGTTATTGCTGTCAGGCTGAGACTTGGCGCCCTATTAGCACATCAGGTTTGCCAGGGCAGTTTTGCTGACAGCTAGCCGTTAGGTCCCTTTCTTAGGACACGTACAAAGTAGATGCTTGGACCATTTTTGTCTGTTTGTTTTAAGTGATGGTTAGTATGTACACATAAGTGTTCTACCCAAGAGGTTAAGAGATACTGGATCTCCTGGAGCTTGAGCTATAGGCGCTTGTGAGCCACCTAACATAGGTACTTAGGACAGAACTCGGGTCCCATAGAAGAGCAGCAAGTGGTCTTGGCTGCTGAGCCATTTTTCCACTTCCCAGCTTCACAAAATTTATTTTGTTTTGTGTTTTTGTTTTGTTTTAAGAGCAGAACAAAAAAGTCATCAATCAAGGCACTTTAAAAATTTATTCCCTATCCCAAACAATCAAGGAAAATAGGAAGCAAGGAAGGAAGGAAGGAAGGAAGGAGGGAGGGAGGGAGGGAGGGAGGGAGGAAAGAAGGGAGAAAGAAAGAAAGAAAGAAAGAAAGAAAGAAAGAAAGAAAGAAAGAAAGAAAGAAAGAAAATAGAAAAAATATACCGGGTGGTGGTGGTGGCGCACGTCTTTAATCCCAGCACTCAGGAGTCAGAGGCAGGTGGATCTCTGTGAGTTCAAGGCCAGCCTGATCTACAGAGCTAGTTCCAGGACAGGCTCCAGAGTTACACAGAGAAACCCTTTCTCAAGAGAAAGGAAGAAAGAAAGAAAGAGAGAGAGAGAGAGAGAGAGAGAGAGAGAGAGAGAGAGAGAGAGAAAGAGAAAGAAAGAGAAAGAAAGAAGTCTGTTAATGAAAACAGTCAACCTATGGGTTGTAGCCAGGAATACAGGTCTCTGCTATAAGCTTCGGGTGCTATCTGATACCAGTGTTGAGGCCTATGAAAGACTCTGGGCTTGGTGGAAGCTAGTGGAGTGTGACTAAGTTCCAAATGAGTTTCACTTGGTAGTCATAAGAATGTTCAATTAAATTCATGGGTGAGCAGCAGCAAATGGTTAGAAAAACGATTAAAGATAGCCCAAGATAATTTATCCCTTGATCTCCAACGCTCCACAGTCATGAAGTTCTAACCAGCCTTGCAGAATCTTTAACATTGTTACTTTTTAATTGTTTTCCTGGAAACTTTAGTTCCAGCTTAATGAATGAGACTAATTTGCTTTCTGTACCCACTAGCATTTCCCTTCCCTTCCAGATGATAGTAATAGCGCAGATATTTTTGCCAAGTAATAGAATAAAATTGGTAAGATGACACTTCCTTTGAGAGGCACCCACACACAGGGTGGGAATCTTTCTGCTTCTGAGTCAGTGGTTTTGTTACATGCCAAGAGTCTGTCTCAGCACTTAGCTTCTGTCCCAAGCCTTAGGAAAGGCTTCTGGCATGCCACTCGGATCCAGTGAACCAGAGGGTCTGGGGGACTGATTGGACTCATTGCTGGGAAGCCACTTTTGAGCATGTGAGGTCTAAGACCTATAGGCACCATTGGCAGGGTGGGACATTTGGATGCATGCTTCCTGATCTCCCCCAAAACTGCTATGTGTTGGCAGGGAATTATCTTTTGTCTGTCTAAATAAGAGTGAAGCTTTGGGTATTGTTTTCTTGGTAGGACCACAGGAACTATGAAGCTATTAAAAACTTTATCCATCCCAGTTTCTTTGGGGGCTTCTTTATATAAGCTATAAAGAGGGAATAGAGTCTATACTGTGTTTCACATCAGAGCCTTCAATAAGCACTAAAAAGAAACACATGCATTTTCAGGACTCTTTGTGCACAGGTGTTTATGTGCATGTGTGGTTGCAGGAGCGTGTGCATACTGTAGCCAGAGGACAACCTCGACAGCCACCCACCTCTTTGCGTTTTTGAGGCAGGGTCTCTCATCGGCATGGAGCTCACCTACTAGGCTAGGCTTGCTGGTCATGAAGTCACAGAGATTTGCATGTCTTTACAGGTCAATGCTACCAAGGCCAACACTTTTTTTATGTAAGTTCTAGAGATCCAACTGATGTCATCAGTAGGCGCACATGCTACCAACTATGTCATCTCCCTGAGCCTATGTAGAAATCCTCTCTTTTTTTTTCCCCATCTACTTTTTTTTTCTGGCTCTTACTTTCACAAGACCAATGCCAATGTTTTTCTGTTTAGATCATAGATGAAATATTGAAGATTAATGAAGACCCCAGAGTACATGGCCTTGCCCTTCAGATCTCTGAGGATTCATTTAGCAACAAAGTTCTCGATGCTTTGAAGCCAGAGAAAGATGTGGACGGGTAAGAAAATAGAAAAGAAAATAATCAATCTTAGTGATAAGTAACTGTGGGGATTTCTTTTCTAAATTTCTAATTTTTGCAACTTCGTCAGTAATTAGTTTTAAATAGCGGAGAAGGTTGAGAAGTTTTAAAATTCTGTGAGTCAAAGTCATGCATCCGGAAAGTACACATCTGTCTGGAGGTAATCCTTCACTATTGTATCCACTCTACAAGCTCCTGTCTTTCTGATGGAGTCTCTGGTCAGCAATAATCTTCGCTGGGTAATTCTATCAACAGTAAAAGATACTTTGACACCTGACTTTGCAGGAGTCCCAAAACCACGTTTACTCATAGACTGGTTGAAAAAAAAATGCTTTTATTAATGATACAAGTTCCTTCTTGGTTTTTCGAGACAACGTTCCTCTGTGTAGCCCTAGCTGTCCTGGATCTACTCTCTGTAGACCAGGCTGGCATCAAACTCCGAGATCCACCTGCCTCTGCCTCCCAAGTGCTGGGATTAAAGGCGTGGACCACCATCACACAACCATCACACACAGTATAATACCAGTTTTTAGTTAAACTTTGAGATGGGGAAGGAATTGTAGCTGTTGGATACTTTTTTGTGGAATGCCATGGTATGACGTAAGTATCATAGGCTAGTGAACGCCACCAGCCTGCAATGGAGGTACAGTGAGTTTGCTAGAAAGGAAAAGCTCTGTTTTTTTATATGGAAGCCTGGGAAATGCTTTTACCTGTAGAAGAAACAGCGGGGTGCATTTAAGACTGCAGGTTCTAAACAGATTGATAAAGTTAGTCTCCTGTCTAGTGTATCCTTCAGCAGCTGGATCAAGAACCTGGTACCTCACTGAACTACACTGGTTTCCTCTACCCCATCCTTTCCCTATGACTAGGGTAGACCCAAACAAGGGTTAGAACATTGTTTTGTAAGGGCTGGGGAGTATGCAATTCAGTGGAAGAGTGTGTGCATAGGTAAGGCACTTGGTTCTCCAGGAGAAAGATATGGATGGATGGATTGAATGGTCGCATGGATGATAAAAAAAAAACCCTCCAATTCTATAGCAGTTGTGAAGGGAGACGATGCTGGAGTGGACCAGGAAGCCCCCAGGGGAGAAGATATAGTTTCCAACCTTCCCTACAAGGGGAGAATCAAAGAAACCTTCTGAAAGACTTTTTTTTCTGTTACCAATCTGGGTAGAGAAAATTGTGTTGGCAAACAGTTGAAATTCTTTGTTGTAGATTTGAGTAGGAAAAGGCACACAGAAGCCACTGATAACGCATTTGTGGTTTCTTGTTTTCCCTTAATTTCCCACGGAGATAAATACCGAAGCCAAGTAGAAGTCAACCTGCCCATCTCTAGAGTGATGGACTCAATCCTGAGTTCTCCAAGTGGACAGCTGGCTGCAGCGTGTCAGGGTGCTGCAGCCACTGAACGTGTCTCTGGAGGTGTGGCGTGCAGCCCTGCGTGACTTTGTGCTGGGTCTGCTGAGTTTTCTGCACTGTTTGAGCAGCTAGCATCATCGGTGCTCTGTTATCTGGGACCGATGCCGTACATCACCACCAGGTGACTTGTGACTCACTTGTCCTCTTTCTTTCCGATCCAGGGTGACTGACATCAATCTGGGGAAGCTGGCGCGAGGCAACGCCCCCGAGTGTTTTGTTTCTCCTCTGGCCAGAGCTGCAGTAGAACTTGTTGAGAAATCAGGTCTGGTGGCCCCTCCTTCTGGAATGGTCTATTCTGTGTTTTGGGGGTTTTGTTTGTTTGTTTGTTTTTCGATGAGGATTTGTTACTGGCAGATTTGAAATGAAGCAAGAAGAGAAATGCTGTTTTCTGCTTACTGCTCATTAGATAATTTTTGAAAATAAGGACTTTTTGAATCTCAAAGTGCTATTTATTGGCAACTTCATTTCTCTTGGTTCTTATTTGGGGATGTAAATAGACTAATCGGAAGCATTTTCTAATAAATACAAATGAACATTAACATTTTAAACATTAGTATCTCTCAAGAAACAATCAAAATAGCCACAGCAAAAACGATTCCTAAATTATCAAATTTGTCATTCCTTAGGTATCAGTAAGTCTCACCTCTCATTCTTCTCCAGCTCCTCTCAGACCCCCTCCATCTCAATGTCGCTTGCAATTTCGTGTTCTTTAAGAAAAGAATCTACTGAGTGCAGTTACTGTTGCCTAAATGTATATGGGCTGTTGACTGTCTGCAGCTTCTCAACCGGAAGAGGGGCCTTGGGAGCCCCCATCCATGCTGGAATATTGACTAGATTCATCTTGCGCAGGCAACCACAGCTCTCGAGAGCTCATGAGCAAAGCTGTCTGTCTCAGCTAGAAGATTCTGTTTGGCGGCATTCCTTCCTCACCTCTGTTTCTTACCGTCTTTCTGGAGTCCCTCTTCTGAGGCGTTCCCCAAGAAAAGATGTGCTTTCAAAGGTGTTCTTCTTTCAGTTAAAGCTATCTGGGAGGAAGTTTCTGAGGTGTGATTTTAATATTGAGTTCTCATTGGTTGGTAGGAGTCACCTTGGATGGAAAGAAGGTCTTGGTGATAGGGGCTCGTGGGCCCTTGGAAGCGGCCCTGCAATACCTTTTCCAGAGAAAGGGGTCCATGACAATGAGTTCCCCGTGGGCAGCACCTCAGCTCCAAGGCAAGGTAGGTCTCACCTGCGACTCTACAGCCTTGAATATTTGTACTAGAAAAGAAGAAAAGCTGGCAACACGTAAAGTGAACACTGAGCAGGGAGTTAGGGAAAGACCTTGGGAGATCTTGAAGGATGACAATAATGAAAGCGCTGGGCAGGGGTGGCGCAGGCCTTTAATCCCAGGTCGAGGCAGGCGGACCTCTGTGAATTACATGGCCGGCCTGGTCCACAAGAACTAATTCCAGAGCCGGGCGGTGGTGGCGTGCGCCTTTAATCCCAGCACTCGGGAGGCAGAGGCAGGCGGATCTCTGTGAGTTCGAGGCCAGCCTGGTCTAGAAGCGCTAGTTCCAGGACAGGAACCAAAAGCTACAGAGAAATCAAAACAAAACAAAAAAAAAAACTAATTCCAGGACAGGCTCCAAAGCTACACAGAGAAACCCCAGTCTCGAAAAGAAAAGAAAAAAAAAGATAATGAAAAGCAAATCCTGTCATGGTAGCTCATTCCGACAGTCACATCATTTGGAAACCTGAGTAGTTCAAGAGAAAGGAGCTCAGGGAAAAATGAATTCAAAAAAAGAACAATTACTAATGTGCAAACAAACACTTATGAGAGATTGTTGATAGAGCCCAAAGTTGGATCTTGAGAAAGATTACAAAAAGGGTACACAGTCAATGTAAGAGAAAAGAGCCCCAGCGATAATAAGAAAGAACAAGACTCAACTACTGTCCCAGCTTCATTTCCGTTGCTGTAACAGATACCCGGACAAGAGCAACTTAGGGAAGAGGGGTTTGTTCGGCCTACAGTTCAGATTGCAGTCTGTCACTGTGTGGAAGTCGAGGCAGGAACGAACAGCATCAAATGCGTGGTCGAGAACAGAGAGAATAAGTACTCGGATCCTTGCTTGCTTGCCTCCTGCTGGCTTTCTTAGAATGTTCTGGACTCATCCCGTCTGCCTAGGGAATGGTGCTGCCGACAGTGGGCGGAGTCTTCCTACATCAGGACTATTTTTAAAGAAGTGAAAATATGGTCACAGATTCGCGGTGTTTACAGCCAACATGTAGCAGGTGGTTGCTGTCTTATGAAAGACTTAGAAATCAATAAGACAAAAGTAATTGATAGAAAATTGGCAGATGGCCATTCATGGGCATGGGGTGATTCAGTGACGTGCGGAAAGCCGCCCAGCTCCTTAGGATTTGTCGAGCCCTACCAGCAGTAATTAAATAGTGACAAGTATAGATACTGACAAAATTGTAGGAAAACAGGAGCTGACGTGTTGCTGTAAAGACTTCAAGGTGAAATAGGCTCTTTGCAAAGTCCTTTAATAGAGTTTAAGGTGCTTTTTGACCCTGACATTTTCCTGTCTGAATATATCATAGACAAATTCCTGGACATACAAACAAGAAGACATGGTCAGGGGCTTGGGGAGATGGCTCAATAATAAAGTAGTTGCCTAGTATGCGCATGACCCTATAATCCCAGCACAAAACAAAACAAAAGGGAAAGAGAGAGAGAGAGAGAGAGAGAGAGAGCAGCAGCAGCATGTGTGTAACACAAAACAGGAGTTCTGAAGAGCTGTACTCGGACAAGATGGGAAAGACGGGAAAGGAGGAAGTTCAGGGGGACTTCTTTCCTTTTACTTTTAATAGTAATATTATTCTTTCATTTTTCTTCATCAAAAGCTCAGATTTGGGGTTGGAGAGATGGCTTAGTGGCTAGGACCATTTGCTGAGCATGCCTGAGGACCTGAGTTTAAACTTCAGCACCCCTTAAAAAGCTGGACATGTTCCCCACTGCTATGGCGACAGAAACAGGAGCATCTTGTCAGCTGCCAGCTTAGGTACAATTTCATGGAGACGCTGTATGGAGGGAATAGAAACGGCATGGAGTGATGGAGCAGGACAGATGTTCAGTGGCCCCTCTGGGTGGATATGTGTGGCAGCACATGCACACACACACACACACACACACACACACACACACACACACACACACAATGATCACCTTGGAATACCAGAGAAAGGAATTGGATAATGGCTAGCCTGAGTACTACCATGACTGCCTACCTATCATGGATACTACTGTGATTACTATTTAGTAGTACTAGATGTCTACTAAGTTCTGTAGTCTTTGACATGACTTTGAGAATGAAGGAAGGGAGTGAAAAAGCCTTCACCCTTCAGCTTGGGAGGGAGAAGTGAATGAGATGCTTTCCAGCCCCTGCTGAGGACTTTTCTCCTCCCATCTCAGTCCCTGGCCCTGTCCTGCTCTCTTCAGCTTTCTCTGAGTCGGGTTTGGGTATTCATTCGCCCCAGTGGGATTGTTCACAGTGCGGCAAAGGCCATCAGATCACATCCCTCCTGGATGGTGTGATAGCCAAAGCAGACAGTTGGTCGCTGGGAAGCACTTAGCAGGCTACCTGGCTTGTAATTAGGGCTCAGTGGGTTTGAACAACCAATCTTCTCATTCTCTCTTCTTCCCCTCTCCTCCCTTGACTTACTGAGTTTCGTGTGTTCTATTTTAATACGTTATATTTTTTACTTATGTACCTGTTATAAAGGAGGAGACGGTAGATCTGTGCTCAGCATGCGTAAAGCCTGGGTTCAGTCCCTATGGCAGCATGACCGGTGGTGCCTACCTGCAATCCTAGTGCTCGGTGTAGCTGCCGGAAGATTAGAAGTTCAATGTCAGCCTGGGCTAGTGACTGTCTCAAATGAAAGAAATAAAGCACTGCCATCCATACTACTCATGAGCAGCCACGACTGGAGTATAAAACTGGAAAACAGTAACAAACCATCAGCACTTAAATTAACGGCAATTGTCATCCGTGCTCAGCACAAAACAAAGTCCTGTATCTAAACAGTCTGGCATGAAGAAGGGCCTTGGTCAGGCATGGTGACATGCTTGCAATCCCAGCTCTAAGGGGGCTGAGTCAGGAAGACTGCTTCAAGCCCAACCTTTGTTGTTGTTTTCTTTTTCTTCCTCACTTTGTTATATATTATAAAATTTGAGTTTAGGTAAACTGTTTATTTATAAATTTTAATTGAGACTTTAAAAGTCATTTATAATTTTGACTTATTTTCTGACATTAGAGTCTCTCTTTTAAGAGAGGAAGTGCGTGCTTCTCTTTACTTCTTATGGAGTGTTTTGCCTGCGTGTGTGTTGTGCACTGTATGCACGTGGTACCTGCAGAGGCCAGAAGAGGGCACTGGAGTCTCTAGGACTAGAGTTACAGATAGTTGTGAACCTCCCTGTGGGGTGTTGGGAGTGAAACCCAGGTCCTTTGGAAGAGCAAAAGCAGCCAGCACTCTAAACTGCTGAGCCACCTTTCCACTTCCAAGCATTTGTTTATCTTGAGAAATGGATTCAAACTCAGGAGTCCTGCCATTGGTCTGTTTTCTCAGTCTGGATAATGAGTGTCTAATTATTATTATTATTACTACTACTATTATTATTACTACTATTATTATATCTTTCCATGTCTGAGCTACGTTGTAAAGCTTCTCAGTTTTGAAAACAGCAACGAACAAACACATCAACTGTGACAGGTGCAACAGAATCTTGATTGGCAGTTTGAGTTCACATTGCTTATGGGATCTTTGCGGCCTGGCAGTGTTTAGTAGAAAAATCTCACGCCAAGCCACTCTTGAGACTGTGCCATCCTGAGTAGAGCAGTGACCTCCTGAACCTTCTGCGCTTCCTTCTTCACCCTCCCCGAGGTGAACATCTCTGTCAGGCATAGCTTTACCCTCTGAGCTCCCCACCTGTTAGTCACACAGTAGCCCATTTGGGGCATCAGATCTAGTGTGGCATCCCTTGTATACAGCTGCCCTTTGCTTTATTTAATAACAACCCCATAGCATGAAAGCTGTGAAGATACTAATTTGGATATGGTAGAGAAGCCAAAAGAGAAACTCTGAACAGTTTCCTTGGGGTAAAAACCTGAAGGTTGTGAGGATGCGTGGACTTACACAATCTCTGGCTTCTGGGACCCACAGGGGTCTTGGAATATACTCCCGCCCCGGATATGCTGAATGACATCTAAAAATACGTATCATCTGTGCTAAAAGATGGGGAATGATGGGCAGGTTAGAGTCCTGCATGGAAGGCAGGGGTCTCCACCCACAGCTGGAATGGTGGCTTGGCAGCTGGGTCCACCTGATGCCATGCTTGCTGATTTTAAGACAGTTCAGGAATGTGGTCTTGGAAGGGAATGAAACCCGTGTGTGTTTTTAGTAGTTACCACATGGGGGCAGCCTACTCAAGAAAATTCAAGAACAATTATTTTGCCCGACCCCACCCACCCTCTCTTCCTCCCTCTCCCAGAGCCAAACCTTGTGCTTGCTTAGCTTGGCAGCCACTAAGTCACAGCCCCTATTTTGCACTTGAAAACCTAGAATTTTTGGTTTGGAAGCATTGGTGGAAGAGGAAAATAAGCCTTGCCCCGCGCTGAACAGCTGTGGTGGGAAGCGAGAACGCCTTCGCTGCGGCTGAATGTTTTCACAGCTGTCCGGAGACTTTGGCTGGATCTATCTGTATTTTTGAAAAACAAAGACTTTTTTTTTTTTAAAGCACTTTTTCTTATGAAAATAAATCACCTGAACTCTTCTGTGGGATGAAGCTCATCCCATCTCTGAGAGGAGGAGTCCATAGCCGTGGTTTTTCTAGAGAACCTGGAGATGGTGAACATCCCTGTTTTCGCATATCTAAGAAGCTTCTGTTAATAATTAATATGCATTTTTCTCATAATTTCTTCACGTTACAGCAGCGTTGTCATGCATCTGAGATGCGTGATCTTAGCTAAAAGACTGGGAAGCGACGCCATCATGGCTTTGCCACTTTCACTCTTTGGCGTGTGTTGATGTGTGTGTGTGTGTGTGTGTGTGTGTAGACCAGAGCACAGCCTCAGATGTCATCCTCAGGAGCTGTCTGCCATAAGAGACGGGTCTGTCTGTCACTGTCCCGGAGTTCACTAACTAATCTGAGCCGGCAGACCAGAGAACCCCAGGAATCTGCTCATCTCGGCCTCCTCGGTGGGAGATTACAAGCCCATACCACCTTGCTAGATTCAAGCACTCAAACATATGAGCCTATGGGAACCATTCTAATTCAGAGCAGTGCAGAGGCCTTCTACAGGGCTGGCTAGGCAAAAGGAAGCACTAAGCTCATGAACCGGAAAAACTTAGGAACCAACTCAACCTGTCTCCAATCTCGGGCATTTTGTTATAGTAACTGCAAATGAACTGATATGGATAGTGACGATACCTAGAATCTCCAGGGGGTCTGAGCATGACAAACTGAAATTTGACTTCATGGAGCCTTGCAGAGACCAGAATGGACCTCTGTTCGGTAGCTTTATTTCTTACGCCCATCAGAGTATGTCACTGACAGTTATGGAATTTGCTGACTCTTGCCATGTGTTTCAGGTGCGGTTTGCATTTCCATAAGTGTCCCGCAGTGGAGGGGAGGTTGAACGTTGTTCATATCTAATGAGTGTACACCCAGGTCTTGGCCGTATGCATCTGCGTAGAGCTGAGAACCCCTCTACCCACACCCCACCTTTCTCACTGTCCTCCACACAAACCTATCTTCCCAGGCCCCTGGGCAGCAGTGATGGAGCAGACAGACAGTCCATATCCCATGGAAGGGAATTCACTGTGACTGAGTGGTCCCCTCTTTCTCACCTTGGTATCCCTCCCATCTTTGTGAGACGATGCTTTGTCTTGAGTGTCTGTGCGTCAAGTGGTACCCTGTCCTTGGGAGGAAAAAAAATGCAATTGTTGGGCATCACGGAGCTCTGCTCCCTTGAGAGTCCCATTGAAGTCATGGTGAAAGCGCAGCCGGGAGATACTACTGGAATAGCCTCCAGCTGGGATGAGTCCCGTGGATCCCAGCTGCACAGCGAAGACGTGCTCTAGATATCCGAGACGTGTCTGAATTTAATTTACTCCGACACTCTCATTTCTCTTCATTTCACGGAGATGCTTAGGAAACCAGTACTTACGGAAAAGAAAGAGAAACACGGGCCTTTCTTTCGTATTTGAAGGCTCAAAAGTGTCTGGGATTTTGGAGCAAACCTCCGTTATCACAAAGTTTATACTTAGCGCACAGTGTGCCTAATAAAAGGGCTTGAAAGTGAACTGGAAATTTCTAAGTGTGTTGTGTCGTGTGCGTGAAAGACTGGGGTAGCTAGAGCTCCCGGTCTTCCAAGTGGGCTGGGCCGTCGAGTTATATGAGTGCTGATCTTTCCACACTTTAGGACAATACTGTAGACCGGCAGAGGCAGCCTGTGAGTCACCTTAGCTGAGTGGCAGGTCACAGTGAGTTGTGTTGTCCCGGTGATGTCAAGGCTCGAATCCACTCGACAGGAACTGTCCTTGTGCCCACAAGGTGAGGAAACAGGCGCAGGAGAGGCTTTCTGGAGACTCTAAGTTATGAACAGATACTTGGGGCTGGAAGTGTTAATGGCCCAGCAGTTAAGGGTGTGTGCTGCTCTTGCAGAGGACTTAGGTTCAGTTCCCAGTTACCCAACATTCTCTTCTGGCCTCTGCAGATCTGTGCACACATGTGATGTGCAGAAACTGATGCAGGTACACGCACGTGCTCATCAATAAACAAATACATCTTTTTGGGAAGTACAGAGTTTTCTCTGCCCCGCCCTGTCCCGCAGCTGCTTCTAAATACTCCCTCAGAGGCTTAATATTAATTATAAACTGTTTGGCCTATAGCTCAGGCTTATCTAACTAACTCTTGTGTTTAAATCAATCCCTTTCTATTAATCTTTGTATTGCCGTGTGCCGTGTGGATGGTCTGCTGGCATCTTGCCTCTTTCTTGGGCGGCTGGCTGGGGTCTCTGCCAGACTCTGCCCTTCTCTGTGTATTTTCAGTTTGGCTTTCTCACCTGGCCTTATTCTGCCTGTCTACAGGTCAAAGCACCTTCTTTATTAACCAATGAGAGGAAGACATCTTCACAGTGTACAGAAGGCTTATCCCAAAACAGGGAAGAAAGAAGCTACCACGTTTTCCTCCTCTGTGCTTGCAACACTTCTTCCAGATTCTCTTGTGAGTCTGATCTCTGAATCCAAAGCACTGGCAGCTCAGCTGTGGCTCATCACAGTGAGCAGGGCCCAAGCCAGTGGCCTTGGGTTGGGTTTACTCTTGTATCCATCCAACTCTTTACAATTCCTGAGACAACCTTGGGAGTGAGCAGGCTGATCTAGACTGAATGTGACTCCTTCCCCTAGACCTTGGACTTGAGCGGCCTTCCAGGCTCCCTTCTAGGAAACAGTGGTGCGCATTCTACGATGTCATGATTCCTGTCCTGTGTGGGACGGGCACCGTATAGAAATGCAGAGCCAACACCTAGCTTCCCCAGCGTGTGTGAGCCCCTGGAGTGCTGGCTGCTCAGCTTTCTTTGACAAAGTGCATTCAGATGTTGGCTTCTAATCTTTTCGCTCTTTCTCCTGCCTGGTCACGTGACTTGTCAACACCAAAGACGGAGCTGATTGGAGCTTTTTTAAAAAGCCAAAATATCAGACTGTGTTGAGAAAGGGATTCATGAGAGCACACGGAAACGGATAAGCATGAGGTCAAGTGGAACCGTGTAAACCTGGCAGATTGATTAGCCTCAGATGGTTCCGGATGTAAGCCAAGACACTGAAATAAGGGAGAAATGGCGTATTGATCCGATCAGTTTTGTGGGGCAGATGTAATGAAAGCAGCGTCTGTCTCGACC
Source organism: Alexandromys fortis (assembly GCF_014885135.2). Classification (NCBI taxonomy): domain Eukaryota; kingdom Metazoa; phylum Chordata; class Mammalia; order Rodentia; family Cricetidae; genus Alexandromys; species Alexandromys fortis. Next base: position 618,049 of record NW_026067907.1, read on the forward strand.
TTCCTCTTTACAGCTGCCCTCACTTTAAATGCCCTCCCTATGTCCCGTAGGCAAATTACTCTGATTTCTGTCTTGATGCGTTATGCTGCAAATGTTCGAACTCGGAACACGTTCTCACAGACATCCTTAGAAATGGTGGTGTAACAAACGATCCATGGGCTCCGGAGGGCAGTTTAACGGATCAGAAGTGGAATCGTGTTGCCAGGGTGCTCATTCTCTATGGGAAACCTGACCGGGGACTGAGATGTTCCTCCAGACTGGGGTTTTGGTTCAGCTCTCAGGCAACCCGTGTCACTTTGTGGTCACCTGTGATCACCTGCACCTGTACCCTGAGTCATCAGAGTCCAGGTGTGGAAGTGGGGCACAGACTGAACAACCGAGTGCCCTCATCAGCCCTGCTGGATTCTGGGACTGTGTCCTGAAGAAAACAGGCTGAGGATGTCACCCTCAGTCCACTTACACACGATTTGTGTTTCCCTTCTCCGAGGGGGTTTCTGAGATGTGTAGTGGTAGGTGCACTTTTGTACATAATCTGTGATGCAGATATCACCCCTTTGTATAGAGAGCCGTTTCCCCGTCTTTTAAATTTGTCTGTCAGTCACTAGAAACCAGGTATTAGGCTCACCACCGGCCTGGATCCTGACCGTCGCTGGTAAGCAGAGCCCAGGCCCAAGTCCAGGTGATGTGACATCCCTCTGCCATGTGTCTGGATTCCTCAACTCTCAGGGGAACGGCTTAAGCCCAGAGAGTTCCTCCAGGAGAGCAGATGCGGAAATCTGATCTGTAGATGTGTGGTGGGAGGTTGGAAAGTGTAGATGCCAGGAGACTCCAAGCCTCGTTCCCCTTCGCACCATCCATGTCCTTGAACTTGAGCCTGCAGTGTGCCTGTGACACGTGGTGTATCCTGAGGCCCACCCTCTCCTCCTCCAGAACCTTCACCACAACACACACACTCTGCCTCTCCCTCCCCCCCCCTTCTCACTTTCTCTAGTCTCCTTTCCTTTCCCCGTCCGTCCTACCTTTTTTCTCAAGAGTTTGAAGAAAATAATTATTTTTATAATCTTTCAAAGCATATATATTACTGAATTTAAGGCTGTATTTTCCCCTGACTTTTAGGGTATAGGGTATTTGGTGGTGGTGGTAGTAGTAGCTTGTGTGTGTGTGTGTGTGTGTGTGTGTGTGTGTGTGTATTTAGGAGGGTCTCATTTTGCCCAAGCTGACCCCACACTTGTTTTACAGCAGTGATTCTCAACATATGGGTCCTGACCCCTTCATAGGGGCTCAAACATTCCTTTCACAAGGGTTCACTAAGACCATCTGCATATCAGAAATTTATATTATGATTCCTAACAGTAGCAAAATTACAGTTACAACGTAGCAATGATAATAAATTTACGGTTGGGGGTCATCACCGCGTGAGGAACTGTATTCAGGGGTCACAGCATTAGGAAGATTGAGGAGCACTGCTCTGTGGCCAAGGATGACTTTGAGCTCCTGATCTTCTTCCCTTTACCTCCCAAGTGCAGGGATTATAGCTGTGTGCTCCCACGGCTGATGTTAAGGAACCCTGGCTTCCTGCGTGCCAAATAAGCACAATAGCAACGGCGCTTCATTCCCAGCCCCATCTAACGTGGATGTACAAAATTCACTTCTAAGGAGATTAACTGTCTTCTCTAGCGTTCTTGGACACAACTGAATAGCCTAGATACTCACCAGAACGATGAAGTAAGAGTTGAACTTGGGCAAGCTGAGGAAAAGGAAGGCCGTTTATTAGCCTCCGGGGGCTGTTGGTAAATATGTAAGTTTAATTCTCTGTTGCCCGTTCGGCTTGCAGCCATCCTGATTTATGAAATAAGCCTGAAGGTTTTAAAAGCCAATAATCTGTTTTACTGATCACAAGAGAGAGTAGACAACAGAAATACACACGAGTCCTGCAAGGAAAAACATTCTCCCAGAGTGAGGTCACTGGGTGGGCACAGAACGGGGGGGAAATACCTTTGTTACGACTCTCATCCTCTTATCTTGCCAAAGCCTGACGCCATCTGAATGAAACCATCTGAGGGGCCTGACATTTTAGAGTCGTTACAGCTCTTTCCGTGTTCCTCGCTTTATTACTGCAGGAAAACGTGGCTGTCAATTCGTCGATACACAGCCTAGCCGGATGGTAATTTCAGATGAGATCTGGCACGTTCCGGGCAGTATGGCCCTAGACTCGGCTACTTTCAAATCAAATGTTAGGCATTCTAAGTTTTAAAATTTTATGAATAGACGGGGATTCTGCTCATGAAAAATTGCTCCAGCACGGCTCTCTATCCACAGTGTGTACACGCTACTCCAGGAGTGGTTGCTATGGTAAAATTACCCGCCAATTCCTAGTTGCCAGAAATGCAATTTTGGTTTCTAGTTCATGTAACCACCAGGAATGGTGTAAACCTCAACCCTGCCCTTTTCCTTCTCCTGCAGGGCCATCCCCTTCCTTCCTAGCTCCTGTGCCAGACCCTATTGCCATCCTTAGCTCCCCTGTCCCTGATTAACACCAGCGCCTCCTAAAGTGACCTTGGGACTCTTACTCAGCCTTCTCGCTCTTCCTTTACTCTGTATGGGGTGGGCCCCAGCTGACTCCCTCCTTCCCCGCTGCTGCCTGACCAGTTTCAGTTCCAGCCCCCAGGTCCAGTCCCCTGGAATGTCTTAGTATCCTATGGGCCTCCTCCCTCTTACTGCCCGTTCCAATCCCGAGACAAAGCTCATACAGCATAGATCAGTCTGACCACCACTGTGATTTTGTTGCATTTTTAGAATTATGTTTATTCAGCAACAGTGAAACATTTTAGAATTATACCTTAAGTGGCGGTGGGAGCGAAGGGGGAGGGACATGTTTCAGTGTTTTCAAATTCCTGGCTTGTTAATCTTTGAGATTCAGGGACAACAAAAGAGTAGCCCAATACATTTCAAAATTACTAACTGCAAGGATCCAAGTTGACAAGAAGGCTCTGGTGACAGGTCTTCAAGCAGCAACGAGTTTCTCATGTTTATTGCTGCTCCAGTCACCGGAGCAAGGAAACAAAGCCAAAGGAGCTGTCCGTCAACACGGGAATGGACGGTGAAAGTCTGGTACATATAGACTGACTCCATCTCTAGCTCTAAAGAAAAACCAAGTCACAACGTTTGCAGGAAAATGGATCAATTTAGAATGTATACAATTAATAGAGGTTGCCCAGTCTCAAAACAAACAAACAAACAACAAACAACAAACATACGCGCTCTCTATCTCTCATGCAAATTCCAACTTATAAGGCACACATGTATATGTGTAAACAAATGTATGTACAACTGTTAGAAAGGAGAACGAGAAACGGTAATCTTTAAAAATATAAAATGCATGCTGATCATTCACAAAGTATACTTTGTGGGGTCCTGGGCATGCATTACCAAGACGTAACGCCATTTTCACTGCAGAATACGACGTTAATTGTGCAGTGCGCATGTGCAATTCCGTGAGGGCAGTTAGAGTACCGCGAGACCCGGGATTTCAGCTGCATTTCTCGTTGTGGGAACGAATGTTCCTGCACGCTGCAGTTCTTTCCAAGCGATACCAAGCCGAGCATATTTTATTCTTTAAACATGAAGTTTGCTTTTCCAAATCCCTTTCTGTTGTTAAGAAAACATCAGCAATTTTGGAAATATTGACAACTTTCTAAAATAAAAGTGACACTTTCTGAAAAAAAAACAAATATGGAATTCTTTTCAGGATGATGCTAAGAGCTAGTTCAGGAACCTCCATGTTACACAGGATGTTTGTGGACACTTCTCTCCTTACCAAGCTGTGTGGGGAATCAATAATTTATAGGATCTGTAAAGCCACCAGATATACCCCTTTTGCTAGAAGCTAGAGATCACATGAGGGGCAAATCAGTGTGGTGGGTCCTCCCCTCCCCTCGGTACCCCCCTGTTCGGTGTGTGTGAGATGGTTGCTGGATAATACCAGTTGAGTTGCTGATGTCCATCCAGACATTAAATACTAGGAGATCTTACATTCCAAGATGTGGGAGGGCGGGGAATAAGTAGCTACTGAGTGCCGTTTCCTCTTGTATCTCATCGGTTTGCCTTGTGTCTCCCCATTCTGAAGACCCCCCCCGATTCTAACATCTGCACCCAGGGATGGGGTTTTTACCTTTACACTCCCAGCTACCTTTAAAAAACCATAAGGTGAGGTGAAGGAGGATTTTCATCTCATCTCTTTTCAAGGTGTATGTTTGCTGGGGAAAACAGTTATCTGTGGAGTCTTGTGTTTGTTTTTAAACAGGTTTCTTTGTTTAGACTTGATATATTTTTTTAAAGATTTATTTATTTCATGTACATTTGGGTTTCACCTGTGTGCATGTCTGTATAAGGATGTCAGATTCCCCTGGAACTAGAGTTACAGACAGTTGTGAGCTGCCATGTGGGTGCTGGGAATTGAACCTGGGTCCTTTGGAAGAGCAGCCAGTGCTCTCAACTGCTTGAGCTGCTCTCCAGCCCCTAAACCTCATATTCTTAACCGGGCTGATGATATTTCAAAATATGTGGAAGCAAGTTTCATAACCCTCAAGTGCTAACAAGCAAATTTCTTCAGATAAAGCTTTCAACTTAAAAAAAATTACATTTCTGTTGGTTGGGGGCAGCGGGTGGCACACGTGCCTCAGCATGCTTGTGGAGCTTAACAGACAAGTAGTCAGAGTCATTTTGCACTGGGAATTGAACTCAGATCCTCAGGCTTGGCATCAGGAACCTTTACTCACTGAGTCCTCTTAACAGCCCATCAACTGGGTTTTGTTTTGTTTTGGGGGAGGGTTGTTTAGTTTAGTTTTGACTTGTTTTACTTGTTCCAGCTTTAATTCTTCCATTATTTATACTCCTCCACAACACATTGCTGGAGGACTAACGTGTCGCGTCCAGTCTCGATGACGGGACTGTTGTTGCTATTGTCTCCTGTCTTTAAATGTGTTACATTTGCTAGATAGAAAAAGGCAGATTCTCACGTAGCCTTCCAGATCGCATCTGCCTGCTCCCTTCCTTCCATGTTTGGTGTCCCCTCCCCATAAGGGTCACTGGAATGATCTGCATGGTCCCTGAACCCCACTGTACCCCACGTGCTCCACAGCGATGTCCATGTATCTGTGTCTTCCTATTGTTTTAACATTTGCTCCTCTGCCTGGGGAGTGGGTGGTTCCCGCTAAGCTATGCTACTCTCGTCTCCACAGAGAAAGCAATATTTTGTTATGAGGTAAAGTTTCAAGCCAGGCTCTAGCCAGGGCCTTTCCCATGTGGGGAGAGGGAAGCTGAAGCGGCCAGGGAGACAATAATTCTCCTTGAATTTGGAGCTCATTAAAATCTTGCCCCATCCTCAGTGGGTTTTTCATTGATCTAAGCATCTAGCACTTTTTCTTCCCAGAAAGAATTAGCATCTACACCGTGACGGTGAAGGGAGGAGGGTTTTGCCCTTTGGTGAGGGATTAACAGCCCCCTGATCGCTTATTAGTGCAGCTGCTCTAGTGATGTATGTAGGTACGCAGCTAAGGAACCAGAATAAAATTCTCGAGATTTCTAGGTAACGAAGAGAATGGGTTGTACCAAAGGTACCATGTGCAGGAGGCTGAGGGGTCTTAGGGGCAGGCATGAAGCTATGGTCCCTGGCTTTTCCCAAAATGAACACTTCAGCATTGTTCTTCCAGACGGCCTTTCCAGAAGTGCTTTAACGCATTCTGGTTTCCCTGTCCCCGCGCAGGAACATCTAGCAAAATGATGTTTCTTATCTGCTGCTCGGGAGCCAGCCGTAAACATTTGTGTTTCCTTTGAGGACTGCTGTGGTTGAATTTATGACAGTCATTTAAGTATGTAAATGAGAAATGGCTTTGTGAAACAGATGTCTGCAATCATCTTCCCACCAGAACACTTTCCCCTATGCATAACATCAGCCACGAGTTCTAACTTCTTCTCAGATCCCTCCGCAGAGGTCATGGACGGCTTGAACTGGCCAGACTGCCGGGGTTGTTGGCTCCGCATGTCTTGGTGCTCTTTAACTGTGTCTTGGCCGGTAGCATACAGGAGGAGGAATGGCTGCTCAGGCAGTTGTCTTGGCAGAGATATCTTTCTTCTTTCTTTTTAAATTTCTTTCCCTTCCTCCAGTGTGTGTGTGTGTGTCTATACATAAGAGTGTGTATATGCTGGGCTGGAGAGATGGCTCAGAAGACTGATTGCTCTTCCAGAGGTCCTGAATTCAATACCCAGCAACCACATGGTAGCTCACAGCCATCTATAATGAGATCTGGTGCCATCCTCTGGCATGCAGGTGTCCATGCAGGCAGAATACTATACACATAATACACGTGATAAATAAATCTTTTTTTTTTAAAGAGTATATGATCATGCGAGGGTAAGGCCACAGAAAGTGTGTGGTGACCAGGGGCTCACTTTTCACCTCGTTTGAGACAGGCTCTCTTTGATCTTTTGACAAAGCATGGCCCAGTCTGGCTGGCTCGCCACTTTCTAGGGAATTCTCCTGTCTCCATGTGACTTGTTCGTAGGCACACTTGGATTACAGCTATACTCCCAGGTCTGGTCAGAAGAGAGTTTTGGGGATTTGGTCTTGGATTCTCATGCTTGCACTGTAAGCTCTTTACATGCTGAGCTAACTTCCCAATCTTCTGTTCCATTCCCGACATGAGTAACGTCTAAAGGGGTGGGACATAGAAACGATAATACTTGTGTAGTGTTTACACCGCAGCAGCAACCGTGAGGATGTTTTTATAGCGCCATTCTCTTTAACACAAGATTGTTAGTCTCGTGTCCTACTTGTACTGAGTTATGCTTATTGGTTCGGAGTCTTAGTCTAGGCCCACAGTTTGGTATGAAACTTGGGGTCTTGTATTAAAAGTACATGCTACTTTGGAGTCATGTGACATCAGAAGTTTTCTAGATCTAATGCTCTAGGTTAATGTGTGCGGTTTTCTCTCCTTTTCTCCTTCTAGCTTCAAGAGGCAGATGTTGTGGTCTTAGGTTCTCCTAAGCCAGAAGAGATCCCTGCCGAGTGGATCCCGTCAGGAGCCACCGTCCTCAATTGCTTCCATGACATCTCGTCAGGTAAATCGCTTCACCTTGGTGGGGCAGGGGGCGATGATGTTGGGGGAAATAGTCACCTTGCTTCTTCAGTAGAGAACGTGTGTCTTGGTTTAGGGTCTTATTGCTGGGAAGAGGCACCATGAGCATGGCCACTCTTAGGAAGAGTTAATTGGTGGTGGCTCACTTACAGTTTCAGAGGCTCAGTCCATTGTGATCATGAAAGGGAGCACGCAGACAACAGGAAGTCAGCGGTCACACTGAGGGACGCTTGAGCACAAGAGATCTCAAATCCTGCCCCCACAGTGACACACTTCCTCCAACAAGGCCACCCCTCCTAACAGTGACTCTCCTTTTGGGGGTCATTTTCTTCCAAACTACCGCAATGTATTCTTGAGAGGATGGCTGCTGTCAGTGTGGGTGTGCAGAACAGGTGACCGAACTCTCCATGTGCACACCTTTGGGCTTTCTGATACCAGCTTCACGTTGTGAGCAGAAAGACCAAGGTATCAGCGGAAGTACTACCCTTTCCCCTTCCCACCACCAGAACACCTCTGCTGGCCCCTGGTATCTGACAGACATGACTGATACCTGTGACCTCAGGAGACAATCTGAGACTAGGTAGACTAGAAATGGTGGAGTCTTTCCTTGCCAAAGATTCTTGGCAGCCTCTCTGTGAAAAGCAGAGGGAAAGCGGAGCTGCTGGGAGGGTCGGGATGGAGATCAGCCGTGTGTCTCCAGAGTCCCCCTCCCGGTGACCCCTGAAATATTCTGGCTGTAAAAGCACACAGAGCAATGGAGCAAGTAGAGGTGCAGTTGTGTGTGCGAGCAGGGCCTGCCCGGCTTGTTCTAAAGACACCTGTGGCCCGCAGGTGCGTGGAGTGGGTAAGGGTGCTTGCCGCCAAGCCTGATGACCTGAATGCCATCCCAAGGCCCCACTTGTGAAGGGAAGAACCAATCCCGTCAAATTGACCTCTGACGGGATCATGACACCAACCATGGCCGTGATATGCACACACACACACACACACACACACAATACAAATAAATAAATATACATATAGATATAATTTTTAAAAATTAAAATTAAAAAAATCCATACCGTGTGAAGGCTGGAGAATGTAGCTCGGTGGTAGAGGGCTTGCCTCCCATGTGTGAAACTATCAGTGCCATCCCTTATGCTGCAAAAACACATGAAATACATGTCATATTTCCTACAGACACGCATACAACTTTTATTGTTCCCTAAGAAAGCAATCTCTAACCGTAAGTGATGGCTGTGGTAGATTGGGATCAGAATCCTAGTTCGGTGAGGACGCTTAGTTATAATGTCCCTGTTTCTGCTTTTTCATGATTTTATATTCTTTGCAAGAGTACTTACCTGCTGGTTTTTGTTAGCATTTTTACTGAGAACAGTTTTGGCGCAATTCTAGCTGGAGACAGAATCTACTTCAGTATTCTTTTGGGCTGTCTTTATTCTCTGCTGTTATGTAAAAAATAGTATATTTTCTGTAAGGAAAACTTTATTTTTAACGTTTCTTTTAGAGCTCTTGGTTTTGATAAAACTATTTTTAAAGATATTACACCTTTAATCCCAGCACTCAGGAGGCAGAGGCAGGAGGAGCTCTGGGAAATCTAGGCAAACTTGGTCTATATACCAAGCTCCAGGCCACACCAAGAGCTACACAGTGAGACCCTGTCTCAAACCAAACAACCAACCAATAATAACAATAATTAATAAAAAAAGCGTAGGTTATATTGGAGAATAGGTGTGGGATATGTACATCTCTGAAATTCCAAAAGAATAAATAAAAAGAATTTATGTTTAAATAACTTTAAATTTCAGTATTTTGATGCTTAAGAGAGCATAAAAGACTAGAAGCCTTCTATATTGATTTAATTCTTCTATAAGTGGAATAATTGCAGCTAGTTTATTTTAAATCTCACTGGTCCCTTTATAATACTTTCCTTGTTGGTTTTGGAAATTCACATTAACAAGATGGTGCCTGGCCCCATAGTAGAGGCTGGGTGTTGATGAGGGGCAGGTAAGCGCCGCCCGAGAGCTATCCTATGGCTATGGTAGGGATCCTTCCCAGTGTTTGTCCTGCTCACACTCGGGGCTGACGGGACAGCATGCTGATAAGATGCAGGCCATTTCCAGGGCTGCTCATGGTTGTAGCACATTGTCAATGGTCAAGAGGTTCTCATCGTAGTGGCTTGGATATAGAGGGCTGAACCAATGAGGAGGTTGGAAAAGGCTTGGATGTAGAGTGCTGAACCAATGAGGAGGTTGGAAAAGGCTTGGATGTAGAGGGCTGAACCAATGAGGAGGTTGGAATAGGCTTGGATGTAGAGGGCTGAACCAATGAGGAGGTTGGAATAGGCTTGGATGTAGAGGGCTGAACCAATGAGGAGGTTGGAATAGGCTTGGATGTAGAGGGCTGAACCAATGAGGAGGTTGGAAAAGGCTTCCTCTTTCGTCATCATCTGGCCACTTGAAACTAGTGAGTGGATAGTTTCAGAACCGCTGTTAAAGAGAGAAGTGCTTTTGTTTAAACGATGAGGATCTTAAAGATATTCGTTCTCATCATGATCCTGATGGGATCTGGGAGGTTATGGTACAGAAACTCTATAGAGGCAGGCGTGTTATTGGTACCAACCCTGGGAGAGTTTCCCAATGGCTGAAGCTGTGCTCAGAGAAGTGTTAGACCTGACTGTCCAGGTCTCTCGTGCCGCTGTCACATGAACTGAGTACGTGGAATTTAGACATAGAAAGTCTACACCTACATCCTGTGTTCTGACTTTAAGGTCAAATGCTTTATTTATTTATTTATTTATTACTTAAAACATATTTTTTTAAAAGAAGGAATGCTGTGGTCTTGGAACACCTTGATTGGTGAAGAACAGAATTTACCCTGCATACAGCCATTTTGTACGCCATGTTGTAAGATACAGGGACATATGTATTGGATGGGACAGAGAAGCTGGTCTTTAGTCTTGGGTCCAGAAAACAGGACCAAACAGCAGCATCTTTGTGTTTTACTCAAATCTGTAGAGTTCTGTCATGCCAAAACAGTGGTGTCTGATACGGAGTGAGAGAAAAGTCCTGAGCTGTCTCCCAGGACTCAGGGTGATAAACCAGGTGACCCAGAGGACCTGGGTGGGGTTTTTCCTTTTGCGGGGCCTGCAGGGGGACAGTTTGTTGGAATGGAAAGGGTATGAATGAATCTGGGATTATGTCATTCAAGAGAAGATAGCTATTTCACTGGTGTGAGATTTTGTTGTTTTATTTTGGAGACAGAGTCTCATTGTTTAGCTGAGGCTCACTATGAACTCTCAATCCTCCTGACTCAGCGTCTTGGGGCTGAGGTTACAAGGTTGTACCACCACACCACACTTCATTGTTTGGACCTTTTTTTTAAAAAAAAATTATTTTTATTTATTTCTCTTTTGTTTGTGTTTGAGAGAGATTGCAGGTGCTCGCAGAAGTGTGAGAATGTAGCTGTCCCCTGGGACTAGAGTTACAGGTGGTTGTGAACCATCCAGTGCAGGGATTGGGAACCATCAACCTCCAGTCAAAGCTCTTAATGTCTAAGCCATCTCCCTAGCTGCACCTGCCCACTGCCCACCCCAAACACACGCATGCACACTTACACACTGATTTTTTTTTTAAACTCTTATTTATACTGTCCCCTTGGGCCATGTGGCTTTGAGGAAATCCCTTCAGCTTCCCAATCCCTAGTTTCCTTGGATAAAATAGGAATGGGAAACTTGGCTGGGAAGAGTAATTGGCATGAACACTTGGGGGCCATGTCTTTTTCGGACTAGCTACCGGTGAGCATTGGTTCACATTCTCCCTTCGCCATCTTCCCAGCGCACAGGACTGACTTCACAGCAGCAGTTTATGAGTTTTCTTGGAAGTTATGCCCAGGGAAGGGGATTCTAAAAGAGTATGATGGTAGCACCAGAGAAATTGGGCAGACCTTGAATACATCAACCTTTGTAGTTTGGAATAAGATGAGATGTTTCCTTCTGACTCGAACTCTGCTTTATGTCTGTATTACCTGACTCCACCCCACCCCACCCCCACTACATCTATCCCTGAGATATATGCTTTATTCTGAGATACATGTCTGTATTAGCCAGCTCTCTGCCCACCACATCTATCCCTGAAATATACACTTTATTCTGAGATGCATGTCTGTATTACCCAGCTCCCCCACCCCCGCAACACACACCTACCCCCTGAGACATACCGCCAATTTTCTAGTTGAATTTTTAGTTCATTCTCACTACATTCAGTTAGTCACCTTTTAAAAGATTTAAGCCAAGGCTGAGGATGGAGTTCTTGCCTGGAGTTCAGGCCACACACAGGGCCCTGGATTCAATCCCCCACCCTGGCATGAAATGTGATGTAGCTACGCGAACCTAAAATCCCTGGGTAGGTGGAGGCAGAGGGTCAGAAGTTCAAGGTCAGTCTTGGAAACCTGAGTGCCTTCTCAAAAGAAGAAAACATAAAGCCATTTAGCTTAGGTGTGTAGTGTCTTAATTCCTCCTTAATTTGGTCTTGGAGGTTGCAAAGTTATATAAGGTAGTTCTAATGTTTACATTATTTTCATTTCTTTAGAATTCAAATCTTCTTTCTTTTAAAGGAACAGAAATTGTGTACTGTAATTTGATAGTGGGATTCAGATGTTTGAAATGATGGCGGCGGCTCTCGCTGAGGGCCCTGTCGTAAATCCTTCTAGAGGATTCCCTCTGGCTCGCGTCACCATCTCACCTTACAAATTTAGCTCCTGGAACTAGAAAAAAACAAGATGAGTGTTTGTTTAAGTTTATCTGTATTAATTTCCGTGTTTTTAGCTCTCCTGGCTTTGGAATAACTTGTCATCCTAAACAGGAAAACCATGAAAGAGTTGTCTGTAGAGTCGTAGGATTGTGATAGAAAGGTGGTCCACCGGCTGCCTCTGCATCAAAGCCAGGTCCTGAGGGGGTGGAGCAGTGCGGGGAGGAAGGCTGTCTTAGCGGTCTGTCCCTCCTCCTGGGGTTGTCCAAGAAGAGGCTGTTCCGACCTCCACAGGTAGCAGCGTAACAAAGAAGCCTTGACTTCTCTCTGCACAAATTTCAGTCAGTACTGTCTTAAAACATTGGAAATGGAATACCATCTTTTAAAGTGACGTGCCCCCGAGGAGCCATGGGTTAAATGTTGGTGGGAAGTGAGAAGTTCCTCCCATGTTTTAGGACAGGACCCAGGCTGGGGACACCCAGACGGGGGACAGCCTCCAGGTGGAGTCCTTCCTTCACTCCTCAGGGTGCCGAAGCAGTGGTTTCCTTTCCCAAAACTCATCCGCACGTTAAAGTGTACGGACAATGTATTCCTTCTTCCCTGAGTCCTCCCACTGTAATGGCTTCAAATTCTCTGCAATCAATTCTGTCTCGATATTTATCCCTACCCCAGAAAAAACAGAAAATTTATAAAAGCAGGTCTGCCCAGTAAATAAGTATACAGAATTAAATAAAAGTATCTTCTCACCCGATCATGTTTTTCCAGTTAAAAAGAGTCACAGTTTTATTTGACGCTAATAAAAGGAAAAGCAAATGATACCCCAAGCATTGCTGAAATTTAGACACTCACTTCCAGAGAACTACTGGGTTCTGTAAGACCCTTGTAAAGTGTGTGTGTATGTGTGTTAGTTTGTGAAGATCTCTATAAGACTCTTGTAAAGTGTGTGGGGGGGGGGGTTAGCTAGTGAAAAGCCTCTGCTATGACTCAGTAAGAACTCACTTGTCTAGCATGTGTGAATTAAATGGCAAGGCATCTATGTCCACTGTGCCTACAAGGCTAAAGCCAGCCCTGTGAGTGAACATGCCCAGCTTTTGTGGGCAGATCTGGTGCCCTGACACCTACAGCATTAGCTGTATTTGTTGGGTATAATTAATTGAGTATAACTGAGTGTAAATTAGGGGTAGGCCAGTCCCTGCAGAAGGGAAGGTTGACTGGTCACAGACTTCTGTTAGCATCGGGTTATAACTCCCTCCACCCAGGCTTCTCATTTGATTCGTTCTTGGCGCTTTCTTCCAAAAACTCCTCACGATTTCTGATCCAATCATGGGATCATATTCCCCTCTAGGTCTATTTCCTTCAGACAGCTGTCCTGAGAGCTGAGAGGAAGGAAGGTATTCTGTTTTGCTTATACCTGCTCTTCACATTGTTCATTGAGCCTTCAAGCCATCAGTGAGCTCGTTTAGACCTAGCAGGCAGCCTTCATGCAGGGTTTCAAAACTGCAGCCTAGTCGCTTCCTGAGCCCTGCATTGTGCAAGCACCTAAAGTGATAAAAATTCTTTACTGTGTGACTGTGGCCCTTATGTTCTGGGAACATGCATTTGCAAATGGATACCAGCCCCTGGAATTGTAGCTGTCTTGATTCTCCACTGCTTAAAGACTGGGGGATGAACAGTACGTTTTTCTTTTCCATGGTCGTTGGACGGGAACTTAAGAGCAGGTCTCTAGTGATTAAAACAAAGCAAAACAAATCTCTCCCATGTTTTTGACTCTTGTCCTGCCTAGATGTGATTTATAGAGCCAAAGCATTGCTCATCTTTAAACTATACATGGGGGATAGTTTTTTCAACACCCTTAATGCATTTGACAATAAAACATCATGGAACACATACTCTTTAAGTGTTTTGTGCAATTTCTTGCAAAGGACTGTCAGCAGAGTGGATAATTTAAGAGTCCAGTGGTCCAGAAACAGAGGAAAATTGTTTAATTCAAAAGCATTGCTATTAGAAGCATTTTCCCCCTTTAAGAGAGGGCACAGCCCAAAGCATTTTACATGTGTGTTTTCTTTTAATAAATTTTATAATTGCTAACTAAAAGAGGGGAAAATGGAATTCTCATTAATGATCCCCAAATTTCAAAACCAGGGATGTCTGTCAACTTTCTGCTACTGTGAAAAATTATTGAGAAAAAAAATCAACTAATAAGGAAGAAAGTTTGGTTTTGTGGTTTCCAAGAGTTCATGCCATGTTTCCCAAGCCTTGTTGCTCTAGGTCTGTGGTGGAAAGGTGCCTATAGCAGGAGTGGTGGCGAGGAAGCAGACTGAAAGTGGAAGGGTCTGGAGTCCCAGGGGCACGACCCCAGTCACCTAACTTCTTCCTTCCTTAAAATGCCAGCACATCCAGTAGAGCCACAGGCCAATGAACCAGCCCTTTCCATGCGAGCAAGGGCCACCTGGTGAGACCCTGTCTCAAAACAACTTTAAAACCTACAGTTACTACTTTGAAAATATAAATATAATATGTAAGTTATATGTATGTCTTCTGAGTTTGTCACATTATTTGATAAAGAATTTACTACGTTTGATTTTATTTGAATGGAATTTTTTTTTACATAGATAAATTGACAGCAATTTTTATTCTTTTAATGACCAAAGGAAGCTTGCTCTCTTCTCAGATTTAGAGTTTATCCTCTGGGTGTTTTTTACTCCTGTTTGTCCTCGTGTTCACAAGTAAACTGACTTCTATTTATTTCTCTGGTGTTATCCCGAAAGGTTACAGGTTCTCGTAAGAAGACAAAGCCCCACTGTATCAGAAATCCAGACGTTATGTCTGATAGTTAAAATGAGCATCCTATAGAGTACGCTCCTCATGGGCCATACTGCATTTTATGCCACACAATCCTGAGAGGCTTATTTTACCCTTAGGAAGTCACGACCCAAAGCCAGGCTGGGTCAGAGATGGAGGTGTCAGTCTGATACAGGTCTAGGTGGGGCTGCTGTGCAGGCTATGCTCATATGGGACAATGCTCTTGCACCCTATAAAGACTTCTCACTTGTATTGGTTTAATAAAACCCTGATTGGCCAGGAGCCAGGCAGGAAGTATTTGCAGGGCAACCAGACTAGGAGGATTTCTGGGAAGAGAAAAGGCTCAGACTGCAGTCACCACCCAGACATAGAGGATGCAAGATGGAAATGCTGGACTGAGAAAAGTAGCAGCCACGTGGCTAAACCTAGATAAGAATTATGGGCTATACAGTTGTAAGAGCTAGTTAATAATAAGCCTGAGCTAATAGGTCAAACCGATAATAATTAATATAAGCCTCTGTGTGTTTCTTTGGGACTGAACGGATGTGGGACCAGGCAGGACAGAAACTTCTGTTTATACTATGCTGCCTCTACCATAAATAGTGTGAATTGTCCTGGGGTGGGGGGACAGAGGTGCTGCGCGTTGAACCCAGGGCCTCAAACACTCTACCACTACCACTGAACTATATCTCCAGTCCTTTTGCTTTTTAATTTTGAGACTGAGTCTGACTACTTTCCCTAGACTGGCCCTGCCTTAGCCTCCTGAGTAACTAGGACTTCAGGCCACCAGACCCAAGTAGAATTGTCTTAAGTTACTCTTATATTTATATCTCTATTTTTAGTTATCTTCATGAAACAGGATTATGCTATGTAGCCTAGACTTTGCTATGTAGCCTAGGATAGCTTTAAGCTGTCTATTCTCCTGCCTCGGCTTTCCAAGTGTTGGGTTTACAGGGCTAGACTACCACATCCAGCTAATTCTGTTTTGTTTTTTGTTTGTTTGTTTGTTTGTTTTTTGTAGATCACAGTATGACACCTGGGGTGCTTGAAGAGACTTCTTAGATTGTTTCTGTGTTCTATGTGAGATTTCTCCCAAGCAGGGTGCCTTATTAAACTGAGCTTTTATATATCCCTGATTAATAGTTTAAGTGATCTGATGTAAAATATAAAAGAGCCCCCACTGAGATCCTCAAGGCTGTGAGACAGGTCACTGGCCTATTGACTCCCAACTTCCTTGGGCGATACCTGATGGGCACCATGATTCAATGTGCTGGGTTTTTACAAAGACCAGTTGTTTATAAATGGCAATACACTCTAAGCCTTTCCCTATTCAATGTTTCTGCAGGGAAGCCGAGAGAGGGCTCTCCTGGGGTCCTCAGGAAAGGGCTCATTACAGGAGAGAATGTGAGTCTCCTTGCTGCAGCTCTGCGGATACAGGTTTGTTTGACACTGCCATTTGAGTTTGGGTGTCTTGTTAGTGGCTGCTAGTGTTTTCTGCCTATCGGGTACCGTGTCAGGCGCTTCACACACTGGGGGATCAAAGCCACCTGATGTAAGGAAATGGGGACTCATAGAAGCCTTCTGCTTGCCACCTTCACATGATGATCGCATGGCAGATGCCCAAAGTCCTGTCTGTATAATGCATCACCTCTCAAACATAGCAGCCCCAAACTTGAATCAGGTGGTGTTTCAGAGCTTTCCTGCATCCGAACCTGGGAGCTGGCTAGCTGTGTGGTTAAAGCCT
This sequence comes from Alexandromys fortis, assembly GCF_014885135.2. Taxonomy (NCBI): domain Eukaryota; kingdom Metazoa; phylum Chordata; class Mammalia; order Rodentia; family Cricetidae; genus Alexandromys; species Alexandromys fortis. The sequence goes on from NW_026067907.1 coordinate 634,476, forward strand.
CTCAGATGATTGAATCAAGATGCCATCCAGGGCTCTGTTGAGGGCTGAGAATTCACTTCCGAGATAACGCAGCCACACGTGGCTTTCGGCATGTGACCCTAAGCTCCTCTTTGACTGTTGAGTGGATGCTTTTATCCCTCGTGGGCCTCTCCATAGGGCTGCGTGCATTGCTGCAGTTAACTTCACCCACCGTGAGTGACCCACAAACTGAGCAAAGGATCTGTTCTGAGGTGTACTCTCTGAAAAAAATCACATGTTGCCACTCTTTGCTTTTGTTAGAAGCAAATCACCAGCTTTCTTAGAGGGAAAGCCCATCTGGCTATTGAAAAGCTTGTTGGCATCTTTTCAAGCCACCATCATCCGTGCAGCCTAAACCCTGAAGTTCCCAGCTCTTAACTATCGCTACTGAGCATTCTGAGGGTGCCAGAGCCTGCGGGACTACATCTGTTTATCTTAATTTCAATGCATATAGATGTACATGTACCACTGTTGAGTAATTCCGTTTCCTTGTACGTTTCAACTGACCTCAGAAGGATTGTATTGGAAATGGCATTACAAATACAAAATACTGGAATCTGGATGTCCAAGATCATCTTTCATGTAGGCTTACGTTGTCTTTATTTTTTCTTTTCTAATTGAGATGAAAAGTCCATCCAAGGAGATGGCTCAGTCAAGAAAATGCTTGGTCCACAAACTGAGTGGCCTGAGTTTGAACCCCAGTACCCCAATAAAAAGCTGGGAGCAATGGTAATCCCAGCACTAGAGAGAGAGAAGGATATCTGGGGCTTGCTGGGAAGACAGTATAGTTCTGGGTTCAGTGAAAGATCCTGTCTCAAAACTAAGGTGGTAGGGCTGGAGTGGTGGCTCAGTGGCTAGGAGCAATGACTGCTCTAACAGAGGATCCAATTTTGGTTCCCAGCATCCAGATGGCAGCTCACAACCATCTATAGCTCCAGTTCCATGGGATCCAGGGTTCTCTTCTGGCCTCCCCAGGCTTTCTGTACCCACGGTGCATAGATGGTGCATGCAGGGAAAACACCCACACACATATAATAAAAAATCAATTACTTAATTATAAAAGCATGAGTTGGAGAGCAATAGAAGAAACTCTATCTGATGTTAACCTGTGACCACCATCTATAAGCACACATATATACATAAGTAAAACCTTTATTTAACAATCCATTCAGAATAATTCTATCTGTATTCTTGGTATCTTTTGTGAATAGTTAAGCTATTTTAGCAATGCATATGTCTACAAGCCCGTAAACAAAGCCTGCATGGCTAATTGCATGTGAATCTCATTGTTGCTTCTATTAGACGATGATTTTCTTGATTTGGGATTCCTTTGGCTTTGTAACCCCCTTGCAGTATTCCCGTAGTTTATGTGGGTGACCTGCCACCCTCACTTCCCTATGGTCTTTCTCCCCTTTTCTCCTGAAGAACATGGTCAGCAGTGGCAGGCGATGGCTCCGAGAGCAGCAGCATAGGAGGTGGCGACTCCACTGCTTGAAACTGCAGCCTCTCTCTCCCGTCCCCAGGTAGGTGGCAGTGCTTGGCTTGTACCGATGGCGGCTCATTCGAGTGACACGGGTCTCCTTTAGTCAAAGATGGGAGGCATAACTCAAGATGGGAGGCGTAACTCAAGGCTCTTGAGTGATTGCTTATCATGGCCTCATGTAGTCTAGGCTGATCTTGTACTCACTGTGTAGCCAAGGATGACCTGACCATCCGATCACCTTGCCTCTATTCCCCAAGGGCTGGGATTATACTTGTGTACCACCCGGTTTTGTGCAGTCCTAGAGTATTGGGGATGAAAACCAGGACTTCATGCATCCTAAGCAACATGAACTAACTGAACTACATTACCAGCCCCCTTATTTGGATTTTGGCATTACATGGTTTGCTCTAATCATCAAAGCGAGACACCATTTCTCTATCATAAGTCCTCCCCGATTAAATCATGATGAATGTGCTTGCCTTATTTTATTAATATTAAGGTTGCATATCATTTCATTTTGTCTTAGCGGTGTGCCCTGTATTAAATGGACACGTACAAACTGGTTTTCTTCATCATGCAGAAAGCATTGTCCTTATCTGACAGAATATAGGTCACATTCCATTTGGCAAGTTTTGAACGGGACGAGGAACACCCAGGAGATGGATCGACTTAGTGCAACAGGCAGATGTTTTTCTGGTCTTAGGGGAAATGACCAAACAAGCCACACACACTCACATGGGAACTACGTTCTGCTTTCTCCAGGACTGTCCCGTAAGACGTGGTGATCGGGATGGGTGTTTCTCCAGCAGCTTGATGAATCTGAGTTACATAGTCTCATTGTACAATTAGTTAACACTACAGGATATAATCTTAGTGAGTGATTTTGAATGATCCCTGTGATATGGTATTCGAACCAGGGTCACTGCTGACCGCCTTGTTCCAGTGAGTTGGCCACACAACCCTATCCAGGTTTGTGTGATACCTGAGCCCCAGAGCATCCCACCCAGCAATGCTGGGATACGGAGAGTGTTGAACGGCTAAAACCTCCAGTAACTGGCTGAGTTTTTCACGTGGCTATGAATTCTTTGGGGGAGGTAGCAAGGAGAAACACGTTTTACGGCCTCGAACTCACAGTAACGCTCCTGCCTCAGCCTCCCAAGTACTAGAATCACAGGCATGTATGATTGTGCCAAACTACAGGTGGCTCTCAGAATTGACCTTTTCTCTTCTACAGTCAGTTGTCTACCGGTTAAGCATCCCCATGAGATTGTTTTTCCCTTCACAATAGACTATAGTATGTCATAGGCATGCTTGCTTTGAGTCATTAACACATATTCCAAGGAGGACTACTATCCTTTATAACTTCATCCTACCATTGCACAATCAACTGTGAAACATATCTTCCTTTTTGATTAGTTTTTACAAGCATGCCATTACAGTATGTTTGCAGAAAGCTAAAAATAATAATAATAGTTATTATTATTGTTGTTATTATTATTTATATAATTTATTTATTATTAAGATAGATTCTCTTAAGCTGTGTACCAAAATCTTCCAAAGTGGATTCTACTTTAGTTATTTAGCCAAATGCAATTTCTAGAGCCCCTGGGGAAAGGAAGGCAGACTGTATAGTTTATAAATCACTAAAAAAAAAAATGGAAATGAGCCTGTAATTCCAGCATATGAGACAATAAAGCAGAGAATTGGGAGTTTTAAGGCCAATCAGGTCCCCATCCAAACAAACAAAAATCAAAATTGATGTCACTGCAGCTCTTAAGGTAATAAAGTAACAAACATGGAAAATCTCCAAGGTTTAGCTGCTCAGTTTTAGGGATGACAGAAGGAGAAACACTGTAGCTGGGAAGACAAGATAAAACAAGATTCCAGGAGCTCAGGGTGGGCTAGAAGAGAAATAGATCTATGCCAGGGACCTGGGGAGGGCATCACCCAACAGGAAGCCAAGAGTTCAGCCTCTATGGACCCTAAAGCATCACTCTCTTCTCCCAGCTTCCCAGATACCCTCTAGAACAGTGAGGATGGCATGTTTACTATTATCTCCTATCCCAAGGTCAGACTGCCCTGGTCCTCTTGTCTAAAGAGAATGATGATAGAGTCCTATGGAGGCTGAGCAGATTGTCAGCAACACAAACAGTTGCAGCTGAGGAACTGCCTTTAGCAGCGAGGGTGGTCTCCTGCTGTCCTCAAAGACCACTGTGTCCTCAAGACTGTCAGGGAACCGTTGTCCTCTCATGTGTGATGCTCAAGGCTCTGAGAACAAGTGTGCCATCAGTACTCCATCTTAGACAGATGTTCAGTGGGATAAATGGACAGGCTGGCCCCGAATAAGAGAGATATCTGGGCATATCGGCCACAGCCGTGTTCTCTGTGTCCACAGTACATACATTGGTGCTGAGAGCCCCTGTAATATCAACAACTGTTTGCTCGCCTCATAGTCAAGTCTGGTGCCCGGCCACCCTCCTCATGAAGGTCCTGACTCTCCTGTTTGAGATTGAGTGTCAGGTACTGCATTCTTTCATGAGCTATTACATAATGGTTAAAATATTTTGAAATATTATTTTTGGACTGGAAATGGGAAAGAGAGAAAGTATGAAAGGAGATAAAAGAAAATAGCATTTCCATATTTCTGAAGAGCCAAGAGACACGTTGACTAGCCACGTGGGAGAGCCTCATGCACTGGCCTTTCTACCCTCCCGCCGACTCACGGAGCTTGGTGTTCTAGAATGGGTTCACCATAGCCATAGTGCAAAGAACACAATTGCCCTCTCCATGGTATCTTTGTGCCTGACACCAGGATCTTGGTTAAGTGTTCTGTAATAATATCTCAAGAAAAAAAAGATAGAAAAAAGGAAAGTAAAAAATAAAGAGGGAAAGTCACTTTCTCATGCATCTTAATTGCTAGCAGTTGTGTTTAATTCTGCCTGGGAAAAGGGACCACAAAGCAATTGGGTTGATTTAAGGGTTGGCGGCGTGCACGGATGCTTTTCCCTCGAGCGCCGACCACCTAAGCTGAGGCGACTGCCTCTTTCATGCTTCTTTCTCTCCCTCCAGTGATATTGAGATTTCAAGAGGACAGACTCCAAAAGCTGTGGATGTCCTTGCCAAAGAGATAGGATTGTTTGCAGAGGAAATTGAAGTCTATGGCAAGAGCAAAGCCAAAGTCCGGCTGTCCCTGCTGGAGAGGTTAAAGGATCAAAAAGACGGAAAATATGTCCTGGTTGCTGGGTAAGCCTCCACTATACATTGAGGAGACATATTTCCAGAACTGTCCTCTGTATTACCTCTGTCCCCCTGCCTCTGAAGCGCATTGTGTTGTCAGTTTTGTCCTGGCTTCTTTTTGTTTCCATTGACAGGCCTCCATCTGCCACAAGGATCTCCATCATCCCCAGGCCTGAGCAAATTCATCTCTATTTTGTATAGAGACTAACAAGCTGCTGATTTTACTGGTTTACTTTTCAAATTTTTTTTTTTTTATTTATGATCCTGAGTCTCAACCCCCAAGTCTGTCCTGCTCTAGGCAAGGGCTCTACCTCTGAACTGTACCACCAATCAAAACAGAAGTGGCTTCTTTTGGCGATGGTGGAGAACAAACCCAGGGCTTCATGCATGCTGAGCAAGGGCTGTGCCACAGAGCTATACTCCCCACCCTGTGGTTTTATTTTTCTTGCCCTATACTTGATATGGCTCCCTGGGCTTCTGCTTCTCCCACCAAGTCATACATTACGTAGCCCAGAATGCCCTTGACCTTTCATCCTTCTGCCTCTATCTGCTAAGTGCTGGGGCTGCCGGCGTGTGTGACCGTCCCCAGCTGTCCTAAACATTTCAATTCCATTTTTCATGATAAGAAACATCAGAATAGCAATTGGAAGCATATTATTTTGAACGGAGTAAGGGCTTGAGAAGTATGTTATTTGGTATTCTGCTTTCATATAATGTTTTAAGATGCCTTGTGAAATGTACATTCTCTTGTTACTGTCTTGGTGGTTCATCTTCATGTGGACCTTACAAAACTTCATTGCATTTCAAACTAAGGTTGGGCCATTTTCAATTGTCTTGGCTATTACATGAAAAATTAATTGGTCCTTTTTATGAAAGGGGAACAGTTGTTGTTGTTGTTCTCTTTTTAAAAATATATTTGCTAGCAGAATTAGTCAATTGGAGATTTGAACTGTTTATTCATTGTGACATTAGAGAACATCAAGAAACATATGAATTCTTGTCATTTAGTGCAGTTGACTGTTGCCTGTATAGGTAGGTAGGTAGGGAGGTGGGTAGGTGGGTGGTTGGGAAGATAGATAGATAGATAGATAGATAGATAGATAGATAGATAGATAGATAGATAGATAGATAGAGAGAGATAGATAGATAGATGAGGCTTGAAGTACAAAATTCATTTATGTCTCAGACAGAGACATTTCTTAGCTGTGGACATGACTTCTAGTTAATTTAGGTTAGTTAGTTATTTATCCATGTGATTGCTTTCTGCTTTCTTTTTGTTGGTTCTTGTCCTGGTTGGTTTTGAGTTTTTTTGTTTGCTTGCTTGCTTGCTTGTTTTGCTTTTTGTCAGCCAATACAAGCTAGGGCTATCTAAGAAGAGGGATTCTCATTTGAGAAAATGCCCCATCATACTGGCCTGTAGACAAATCTGTGGCCCATCTTTATGTGTGGATGAATGATGTGGGAGGGTACATCCCACTGTAGATGGTGCTGAACAGGCCGGCTAAGCAAGCCAATATGCAGCATTTCTCCATGGTCTTTGCTTTACTTCCTGCCTTCAAGTTCCTGCCTTGAGTTCCTGCCCTGGCTTCTTCAATGATGGAGTTATGATCTGAGACTTATAAAATGAAGTAACCCTTTCCTCCCCAAACTGTTTTTGATCTCACGATCTTTTACCATAGCAATAGAAAGCAAACTAAGACAGTTATAAAAAAAAAATAATGTAGTCTTGCTATAAGAATTTTCTAAAAATACTGAAAATAAACAAGAGAATAAAATATTACAAATTCTACCACCCAGGGAAACAGTTCCTCAGGTCAGGGTGGCCTCAGACCGATAGATAGGTCCTTCCTTAGATGCGGTCACAGTATATGTGCTCAGCGGCACACTTCTGCAGTGAGCTAGTACACACTATGTTTTCATGGCCGTGTGACAAGTATTCTGCTGTTTATGTGTGAGTCTCTTTCCAGTGCCTACAGCTCCTTGTTCTCAGTGGGCATGGAAGTTAAGGTGCCCCACCATCACTAGCATGGAGAGTTTCTAGTTCTAGTGTATTGAGGGAAAATGCTTGACAGTGGGATTGAGGTGGTCTACAGTTTATTCCCCTACCGATGGACGTTTCCATTGTTTTCAAGTTTGAGATCACTGTAAACCATGCCAAAATGAATAGCCCTGGACATCCATATTTGTGCATTTGTCTCCCTAGGAAGTTTCTCTAGAAGGGAAATCACTTGCCATGAACTTTTAGTATCTGCGGATTGGTTCCAGGTTCCTGAGGACACCGAACTATGATGTCCAAGCCCCTCCTGTAAAAATGTTGTAGAATTTGCATGTAATTTACAAATATCATTTTATAAACACTAAGCCTATGTTCATTAGATTGCCTATGGTAGTTAACACAGCACAAGAGCTATGCAAATATATATTATCCTGTCTTGTATATGGAATAATGACAAAGAAATCTGTACTTGTTCAATGCAGTTTTTCTTTTTTCCAATAATTCGGTGTAGCACCTCCATTGTCTGCGATTTAAATGTCGCCCCTCAGGCACCCAGCATTTGTACTCCCCAAGTTCCTTTCTAATCTGAGAACCCAACCCTTATATCCTTACACTTGAGTTTAGAGACGTTGATTCTATCTGCAGGGACTCTGCAGGCTCTACCACTGAAAGGAGACCCAGGAGGGCCTCATTCCTCCACTCCTGCATCCGAGTGTGGAGCATCTTCTGGCTAAGGTTGCTCTTAGACAATCTGCTTGATAGAAGATTACAATGAACATGCACATTTTTGGGCACAGAGATATTTACAAGCCCCTTTGAGTTGGGAAAGGAGGTCCACACCTGTACTTGAAGTAGACAGCGCCCTAAAGAAACACACACACTTTTTGAGGTACACACCCGTACTTGAAGAAGACGGCTCATAGACAGGTTCCCCAAAGAAGCACATACATATCTTTTTTAATATATCTGATACATAGATTTGCTTCCCTTCTCCGGGCTTTGCACGGTCTTTGTGAGTTTTGCTGAATTTTCTCTCTGTGGTCCAGTCCAGAAGACTTTGGACAGCAGCTGTCGCTCAGTTGTAAAGCTCTTTCTTAGCATATGTGAGGCCTTGGGTTTAATCTTTAGACCCTTTAGGATAAGATCCAAGGATCTCAGGAGAAATGTGTTATCTGATAATAAAGGAAGATTCATGATGCATTTTTTTTTCTCATGAAGTGGCTGTGATATACTCCATCTGGGGCTTGTCCATTTTGGAAATGATGCTGAGATTTAGACACGGCCCCGCCTTGAGCTAAGAACAGAGTTGACATGTCTTAAACAATGATATTGTTATCACGTTCCCCATGTGGGGGTTAAGCCATTAAGGCCTGGCCTCCAGCCACATACTAGATCCAACTTCTTAACTCTGGAGTCATGTCATCAATGTGGTGGTTACCGAACCAAGAAAAGAAAAAAAAAGGACAGCAGTGAAGGGATTGTGAACGCACATAATAGACCTGACGTGTCCTTGGCAGTGCACAGCCTTGGTCCGTCATGCTTCTTGAATGTACCACATGTCCACTTTGTCCTGGGCATGCCATCACACGACACATCACCAATTAAAGTCCCTGAGACACTTGAGCTCAAAGTTAGAGTTCTAGCTGTACATGTTTTCCTGCTCTGATAGAAATACACTGGTTTAACTATGGAGGAGGAAGGCTTTTGATATTTAATATTTTCTTTCCATTATTTTTAGCTTCTAAGTATCTTTAGGTTGTATTGTGTTAGAGTGTTTGATTTTTCAAAGGTTGACTTTCTGGCTTGAGTTTCATGAAAAAAAAATGATTAGATGAATTTAGCTTGGGATTAGAACAAAATTTCTATCAGTTTCTACAGTGGCCCTAAACATGCTCCTGCTATTTTTATATGACATATTTATGCAAAGCAGCATTCTCATCATTGATGATTATTAAGTCAAAATGTCTTTCAACTCTAAAAAATAACGAAGATGGCTTGTATCCTATAGTATTGAATATGCACCCAAGGTTTAATTCTTATATTAAAAACCATTGCACGTCCATCTTAGTAAGCAAATTCACTTTCCTTTTTAATAAATGGTAAAATTACATATACACCAACAAATTGAGTTTTTACATTTATAATTATTATTAATTAATGTTTGATTTGCATGCCTATTTTGTATACCTGAGATTACACAAAAATTCCTTGGTTGAAAAGATTCACGGGTGAAGTAGTATTAGGAAGCCCTGGGCTAGACAACCCTGGGCAGCTTGGCTGATGGCTCATTCCCAGCAGTCCACACTCAGTGAAACATTGCTCCGCATTGCCCCATTGCTACATGGTACGTGTGACCCAGCCGGAGCAAGCATACCACGTAAAGGAAAATGCAAACTGAACTAGAGTCCTCAAGGGCAGATTTAGCGACAGGCGAGCAATCATTCCTTCCCTGAGACTATGCGTTAAACCCTCTCCGTTGGAAGGGGTCTAACTTTCTGCTCTATTCAAAACCATACAACAAAGCAAAAGACAACCTGTGAAGGTGATGTTGTTGAGTCCTGAGCACACCCATGACAGAAATGTGTGGTTTCTAGAGAGCCCATGCCACGCTGTATTCTATATGAACAGCAAATTCAGGAGTCAGGTGTGGTGGCACATGCCTTGAATCCTATCCCTTGGGAGACAGATATAGTTCAGTTATTAGTTTAAGGCTAGTGTTCGCCACCAAGCGAGTTCCAGGCCAACCAGGCTACACAATGAGATCCTGGCTCAATTAAATTAACTACTTAATTATCCTTCAAATACAATGCCTGATATATTTATCAGTGTGTTAACTAGTTTTGGCAGCTGGATGATTGACGTCAGACACATGGTTATAATCTCAAAATGGAAACTGAAATTTGACATAAAAGTCACCTCCCTTCTTTTTTTTACTTTTAGTCAGATGAAAAGCTAGAGGGAAATGATAAAATCAACTCTTCCATGCACTGTGGCAGTTTTTAAGAATATAAATGGCCCCTCAAAAGAGAAATATTCTTCCCCATTTTTTGAAATTTTCTTTTTATTTGGAAAATAGTATTGAACTCTTATGGAAAGCGCAGCATAAAGAAGAGTCAGAAGAAGGAGAAACTAAACTATCTCACTGCTCGGAAGTGTTCATTTTTTCTATTTCCTTCCAGGATTTTACCTTTGTTATGCCCATCCTGTTTACATTAAAGATCACATTAGAAATAACATTAGCATCCTCCCGTTCTCTCTGAATTCTGTAGCATAACACTCTACCATATTTTAGAGACTTCAGATACCCAAGAAAGTTTTTCAAAAATTTAATCTAAACCTATCAACAGTGGGATGAAAATATGGAAGAGTGGAGGTTTCATTCTTTTTTAATTGAATTGTTGATAATTCAAATGGAGACCAGATTAGCCCCACACCCACCATCTTAAAAGCCATTCTTCAGGTTGTAGGATTTCATCTTCAGAGGGAATGACCTGCCCTCCCACTGGCTACACATCGCACGATGTTTACACCTACACACGGCTGTATTTGCTTTGCCTGACAAAATAAAAAGTATTGGAAATTGCCCGGGGAAATACGCCAAAAGATTCTTGGGGACTCTGGAGTTTTACATATTTTCCCAGTTACACTAGTGAAAAGGGATTTTGTGTGAGAACTTGACATGGGGTGCAGCTGCAGGCCTTTTGATATGTCCTGGGCCTCGATTAGTCCGGCACCATCTACCCTACAGAAGATTCTAGAATGTCTGAATTCAATGGACAGAAGGGTTTTTAAAAGTCCAAACTACTCCGTGAATATAGACTGAATTTCTCACGGGAGGAAAATGTAGATTCTCTGTGTCAGTTTTGTTTTATTTTGCTTTTTCAGAATGCTAAATATCCGATTTAAAATTTCTTTCTTTGAATGTTTTAACCCTTTATTTTGGTGCAACTTAAGAGACAACTGTCCTGACTTTGTAAGACTTTCCCTTTCTCAAGCCGCCATTTGAACGTCTGTGAGTTTTCTTTAGGTTGTACTGATGGCAGAGAGGACGTGGATCATTAGAAGAAACAAGTGCCAACGCGGCCTTTGAACTCTTCACCTCCAACAGCTATAATGAGGAAAACACCCCGATGGACGGTCACATTTATTGTTAGATAGTAAAGGGCTTTTAAAACCTTCACCGCCATAAAGATGCCTGGGATGAGTGATGTATGTTTATAGCTGTTTGCGCATGTAGCTTTGGAGGTCATGGTCAGGCCATGCATAGCTGGTGCCCATGATACTGTTTGACAAAACTCGATTTTAAATGTACTCCAGATCTTTACCTTTGTCTCTGCATAAGAAATCTCTCTGGCTTTTGAATCAGCTTCTTTCCAGTCGTCACAGGCTATCTTGATGAATCCTACTGTCATTAGCAGCAAACAGTCCCTATCTAAGAAAAGCCTTCATAATATTGTCAGACATTTTTCTTGTCGTTGATGATGATGATGTGTGGCCTGGTCGGGTGACACTAAGGCAAGAAGTGAAGGCATTTTTTTCTTCACCTTAGCATGTCAAAAATTTTATTATAATGTCATCTGAAAAGTCATAAAAATCAGGAAGGCAAACTGGAGCTCAGAGATGGTAAGAAAAGCTCCCGGTACCATTTCCACAACAAAGAGGCTTCCTAGAAACAGAAAGGGAAACTTTACTCTTTTTTGAAACCAACCTGATGATTTGGGATCGGAGCTAAGGATATGGGGGAAAAATTAAACCAAATTTTGATATCAAATGCAGAGGTGGGGAGAAATAAAATTTTATTGCAGCTCTCATTTATTGCTTCCAATAAATACTTCCTACTTTGTGACTTTTGCTGCCTTGTGTTCGTTGGCAGCAAGCTCAACAGTCCTGTGTTTCCAATTAAGAATTGGATGGCTGGCTGAAGTTTGAGGTCATCACTGGGCGTGTCTTCCTCAGCTCTGCCAGCATATCCCTGGGAGAGAAAATGGGATCCTCCGTGTGACATAAAGCGCAGCTTTACGAACAATGGGTGGCTTTTGCAAGCCAGTGATGTCTGTGGGTTTTGCCTTTCTTTCACTTGTGTTGTATTTACTTCAGTGTGAACTTAACTCAGAGCCTTGGGTAATGGTCTCCATATTGATTCTCCTCATACTGTGCTATTTAGACAGTTGGACAGGGGCCTGATAAGCCCTCTTCCTGTGACCTGGGCATTTCCGGTTTATTTCATCAATACCTAAACTGGCTCATCAGAAATCCCTGCTGTATAGCGGTCAACAGCGACCTCCTTGTCACTAAACTCCTCAGTTCTTTTTGGTCCTCGCCCTGCTTCAGTCCTTGGTGGCTCTTCATCTCTAGACGTGGTCTTTCCCAGCCTCCTTCCGAGCTATGTCATGTCCTCTTTTCTTCTCCAGATTTCCTTCTTTGATTCTTTTTTTTGCCTTTTCTGACTGTTCCTTAAAGGAAAACGTACCCAATGGCTCTATTCTCATCTTTTTTCTTACAGCGCGTACACTCCCTGGGTGATCTTACCCAGTTGGTGCTTTGAAGTGTCGGCTGTGGCACTTTCCCTCTGTAGGAAAACCAGCTAGAGCAGATGAAAGACCAGAGTGCAATGCCTTGTCTTTGGCTCTTTTCATCCAGGGAATATTTATCTGATAGTCACATCCCAGCTTAGCTGTGCGGTCTGCAGGAAGCTCCCCTTGGTTTCTGAAGTGAGCGGAAGCTCGTTCCGATACTCTTAATACAGCGCTTGCCCCGTTTCCCCTTGTTGCTGTTTATCACAGTTGCTATATTCACTGAATTATCTGTATCTCCCATCAGTTAGACATCCTGGGAGGGGGACACAGGTTCTGACATGGTTGCCTTTGTGTTCCAGGATCTAGCCCAGACCCTGACTCGTGATAGTACTGAATAAGTATTTATTGTATAAATGAGCAACAGATCATGTCACTGCGTTACTCTGAGATAGCTGGGGCAAAGATGTATCTGAAGGAATGCCTTCCTCCTCGTGATAACGTCACCAGGTTTTGTAGGTTAGAAAAAACTCTGTCCATAAGCTTTGTTGTAACTGAGTTTCCTAGACACCCTGGCTCACACCATTTAACTCATAAAAGATGAGGTTGTAAGCATTGAAGAGAAAATTTAAGGAATTTTAGTGATGGTTAAAGTATACTGTAGGATGGTGCTATGGGACCTTACTCGGGAATGAAATATCACAAAATGCAGCAATATTATGGCCATGCGGAAATATGTCTTTGTGTGGTATCCTGGAAGGTCAGCTCCTCCGTGCAAGGGTTCCCTCCTGGGTGTGCAGTGGGACTCAGACTTTCTCATCCAGCATTTGAAAGCCTGTTGTATAGGAAAGGAGTCAACAGGCGGATCCACACTTTTGACATTGATTCACAATGTTGGCTTCTATAAAATTTCTAATCACAAAGCACATAGTTTAGTTAAACAAGAAAAGGTTTGTTAAAAACCTCAGTGCTTTAAGGAAGTTTATGGATCGTGTGTTGGGCCAAGTTATGAGGTGTATGTGGACCACGGGCCCTGGATTAGTGGGACCTCCTACGATGTAGGCAACAACAGGGATTCAGATGTCTCCTTTGGAACAAGAGACTTACCTATAAAACCTGTACCTAGAAATGTCACCTAGTGGGCTTGCTTTGGCAACACATAGACTAAAATTAGAACCGTACAAGGAAGATTAGCATGGCGCCTGCGCAAGGATGACACGCAAATTCACGAAGCATTCCAATTCCAATATCCATTAAAACACGTGTGGGAACACACACGTACATACACACACACGCACACATGCACAATGTCACCTGGCAATAATGAGCTCATGTCTACCTGTTGGATATGGTGGGATCCAGACCTGACCATGAACATCTGGTACCTTGGCCAGTAGGGACTTTGGGATCCCTTCTAATCTTGAGACTCTGGCCCTACCTCACTCACTCGGCAACCTTTGACAAAGTCCTTTCACCCACCTTACCCCTAATAAATAGCTCTGGAAAGCAAGAGACAGATAGCCCAAAAAGCCACCATGTCAAGTTGGTGGTTTCAACTATTTTAGCGACTAGCTTTGTGCCCCTCCCTAAAATGAACATTGCCAAGACTGTCGCCCAGGGACTCTCCTTTTTGACCATGTAGCCTTTCACTTTTGTGCCTCTGACTTTAGCTTAAACTTGGCCCGTGTGCTACGCCAGGGAACAATCTAAGAAACCATGGTATCGAGTATGCAGGGTAAGCTCTGCTCACTACCTATGTCCTTGGATTTGGACTTGAGATCTCAGCTTGGTTTTCATAAGTGTTGTCTTGGAAATGCAATTAAATTCATTCATCTCCCTCCAAACTAGGATCACACCCACCCCGCTTGGAGAAGGGAAGAGTACAGTCACCATCGGACTGGTGCAGGCCCTGACCGCCCACCTGCACGTCAACTCCTTCGCCTGTCTGAGGCAGCCTTCCCAGGGACCCACGTTTGGAGTGAAAGGTACCATTAGGGCCATAAAAGTTCCAACTGAACATGAGACTCGAAGATGGAATTAAATGTTTGCAAAGAGCTGGCTGATCATTCCTCTGTATCCCCTGAACACTCAAGCATCACCCCAATTTGAACCTCCTAGTGTGTAAAGGCATGCAGAGGTTGCTGCAGGGCTGGGGTGGGGAGGTCGTCTGTGGAGCCCCAGGAAGCTGATCTCTTGGCGCTGTTGCTCAGAACTTCTGCCTCCAGCAGCGTCTTCTGTATCATCCCCTTCTCCTTCGCCAAGCGGTTTTGAAACTCTGCCCATCTCATTGGAGCCTTATCATCCCAGCCACAGTGAGAGGTCTCTTCCCGTACACAGATGAGCTCTTTAGGGCAGGCCCCAAGTCGCAACTTGTGGGAGTTGCTGTGTGGGGCCAAGGAGCTCTGGAGAGGAGACAACTGGCTGTTTGCAGAGCCGTAAGGAAATTCCTCTCTGGCTTAGTGGAGCTGATGTCTGGCACCTTCCCCTTCATTACTCCCGCTCTGTTGATTTATCATGAAGTCACTCCTCGGCCCTTACTGCCGCAATTACTGCGTGTTCTTGGCAGCGTGCGGTTTTTAACTGTATTTTATTTATATCACTGTTACAAATATTAATAATTCCTAACCCATTAAGTACTGATTCCTCCTGGAGGGCCATGCATTATGAAGCAGATTGGACATGAGACTTAGAACAGAGGGACCAGGGTCTTGTTCATGGCTGGTGTCTCTCACCTCTGCAAGGTCTACAGCCAATCTGCACGTCTCTGACCCCATCTATAGGTGTAGAAGGGCTTGTAGCACCAGGCTCATCCGGCTGTTGTGAGACTCAAATAACATGCAAAGAGCAGGCTATGTTGCAAAATGGCGTACGCGTGTGAGAGACTAGTGTCTAGTATGATAACTAATATTGGGAGGGATAAGCAACCATCAGATGAATTACCTGAAGTTTATCATTTTCATGTCTGAGGTAAATATTTTTTGGTTTTGTTGTTGTTTGGCTTACATGGTGCTGAAGATTGAACCCCAATAGCTTGTCCAATTCAGGCACCCTCTCCTCTATTGCTTAGGGTCTTAGCTGGAATTTTAGTCCCAGGTTTCTTGCTAGCCCCATAATGGCTCCCTCAATCAAAATATTTCCTTCCTTGTTCTCATCTCTGTCCTCCCTCCATCTCTACTATCCCGTTCCCTCAAGTTCTCCTTCCCCCTCCCCTTGTCTTCTCCTTCCTTCCTCCCTACTTCCCCCATACACACACCCATTCTGTTATTTCTGAGGGATGTTCTCGCTCTGCAGACCAGGCTGGCTTTGGGTTTGTCGTAATCCTCCTGAGTCTGCCTTTTGAGTGTTCCACCAAGTCTGTTAAGGGGGCGTTAGGTTTTATTCTATGTATGACTTAGATGAAACATAACCAATGTAGACCCTAAAGTGAATTTAATAAAATAATCTCTTATCCTGAAATATGTGTTTTATGGTACTGATATTTGCTGTATTGTATTTACCTTTGGGGACATTTTTTGTTTCACATTTTTTTTCACATTTTTTTAAAAGTAGGACCTTGCTGTGTTGCCTAGGCTAGCCTTCAGCTCACTCTGTTAGCCGGCAGGCCTTGAATCCCTGACACTCCTCTCAGTTTCTCTAGGAGTTGTGATTGTAGGCCTGTGCCAACCTTCCTTTTTATTCAAAGAAACAGAAGGCCTAAAATGGCATTGCTGGACACAGTGCGCTGTTTTTGTTTGTATGGATAGAGTCTCTGGGCATTAGCAGGCCTCCCCACTGGGTATGAGTAGCGTCCTTTAGTCTGTGTCTGTTGTGTAACTAGATCTGGGGACTCACCTCACTGTGCTTGCTCTCTTGTCTAGGAGGAGCCGCAGGTGGCGGATATGCTCAGGTTATCCCCATGGAGGAGGTAAGGCTGTGAGATGCCCACCTGACCCTGGTGACTATGTACAGATGTGTGTGTGCTTCTTGGTGTGACTATTCACCTTCCATTAATATACATATATTTTTCTGTAGCAAATAAATGTTAACCTAGTCCCTGGTTGAAGTGTTTTATAAATATATTATAAAAATATATATGTGTATGAATGTGTGTGTATGTAAGTATCTGTATACATATGCACATGCATGCATGCACACACGCACACTCATCATATTGCCTTTCTAAATTCCAAAATTTAGAATTCCAAAATGGTTCTGTATTACCAAGCCTGTGTGGCCTCGAGCCCATTTTAAATAATGTTGTCCTGAGGCCCATCAGTCATCTGTTAAGACTGCCAAACTCAGAAATGGATAGAGGATTTGTTCTGCCAACTGAGGCCACAAATAAAAGCATCTCAGAGAAAATGGGCAATAGGAGTTGATAGCGTTGATCTTTACTTCTCCAAGAATGCTTCCTTCGTTTTGCTTCCCTTCCCTTTCCTCCTGTATCTCACCAGGACGTGTTCGCTCCTACCCTGCTTTCTGCATCAACTCATGTGGCAGTCCTGAGGTCTCCCTAAGCTCTTGTCTAAGAAGGACACTGTTCTTCCTGTTGTTACCTGTTACTTCTGCACGATCTGAGAGATTGTAACAGGCCTTTGCTCCTGCATTGTAGTCTTTGTGTCCCCTTCTTGTCAAGTTCCTTGAAGGTGCCTGTCCTGTTTTCTAAGTGGCTGCTGGGATGTAGGGTCTCATGAACGCTAAGCATGCATGTAACCACTGACACTGGTTCCCTGTTTTCTCTTGGTTCTAAGACTTTTCCCATGAATGAAATGTTCTACTCTCCCTCTGTCCCTCACTACCTTGCCTAAGTTGGGACCCCAAGACTCTGCCTCACTTCAGTAGTCCCCCCCAGTTCTTCACGAGCTAGGAGAAGCCAAGACCCGAAGGCCAAATTAAGATGAAGAAGGACCATGGCAGGGAAGCTAGCAAATATGGACAGAGTGCTGATCTGTGTGGGTCTTCAGCTCCAGGGCTCAGTGTAGGACTCATGGATGGCTCTATGTGTCTCATCACACACAGAGGCAGGCAGTTTGTCACTTGAAACTGTTTTTTACTATGTGTCTGCTCCATCTGTATCCATGGCTTGTATCTTAGTGTCTGCCATGTAGTGGGTATTGGTTGAGCAGATTCCATATGCAGGCATCAGAGACTCAGAGAAACTTTAGAATGAGTTCTAGGTGGCCAAAAAATTAAAGGTACTAGACTGAAGAGTGCCAGTCTTGTGAAGAACGAAGCAAGGTGTTTCCAGTTGGAGAACTCTGTAAGGACAGTCCTGTGACAGAAAAGGACATAGTCTGTTGGGGGACCACACGATGTCACAGAACTTGACCAGAATGTAGAGGCAGGGTAGGCAGGCGAAGGCAGCAGAGTAGACACGAGCCAGCCTTCAGTTCATAGCCAAGAGGTTAGTTAGGTTTGACTTGAAGCATCATAGTCAGCCATTGGAGGGTCTTGACAGATTAGCAGGGTCACACTGGGTTTTGTGTGAGAATATTAATAATTAATAATTTCAGTCAGGAACAAAATGGAGGATGGAATTTTCCACTCGTGGCTTCATGTGGGTCTTTAAAATGTTACCGACTTGGAAGCTCTTTGGATTGCAGACTTGGAAGTTAGAGATGTGAAAGCCATAATAACTTTTCCATGAAGGTCTGCAAGGGCCAGAAAGATAGACGGCTCAGCCATTAAAGGCACTGGGCAGTCAAGTCTAGAACCTGATTTCAAGCCCAGAACCCAAGTAAAGGAGAAAAAAAAGGGACCAATTCCAGGAAGCTGTCCTCTGACCTCCACACATGCCATGACAGGCCCACACCCCTCTCTCCACCACATACATACATGGCAATAAGTAAAACTTGATTAAGTTAATTTTAAAAATTGAAGTTTCCAAAGTATGAGTGTGTGTTGCTTTCATAACTAGTAAGCATATATTAACGCGAAACTAGCTGTCAGTAATGTTTTCTCTTAGTTTATTTTTACTCCCAAAGTCTTGTTTTATTCCCAAGTGTGTTTGCTATAGTATAGTTTCCTAAATAATGAAAGGGTACAAATAAAAGATTGGAAATGAAGATAGTGTGAAAAAGAAACTAGTCATTAAGCCCATGAGAATGTGTCACCTTTAGCCTGTGGATGGAAGAATCTATGGTAAGAGAGACAGACTCTCAATGCTTCTTTGTCATCAAGCGGGGGGGACTTGACCTTGGTGTCCTGATGTAGGCCATCTCGTCTCAGCTCCTGATACAGACAGATAATTAGCACACTGCTTTATTAATTCAGGCAGCCTTTGAAAACAGTGCTATCCGTATGATACAAATAGAGATGTGACATTTTTTTTCTAGTTCAACCTTCACCTGACGGGGGACATCCACGCCATCACTGCTGCTAATAACTTGCTGGCTGCGGCCATCGACACAAGAATTTTACATGAAAGTACCCAAACAGACAAGGTAAGGGGGCCCTTGTTAGCCATCTTGTCTTTTATCCCAGGCTTCCTGCCTCCTTGAGGACTTCAGGGAAGATGATTACAGCCCATCTGTTCTGAAAGTCTATTCAAACTTCAATGGGTTTTACTCATATCCTCTCTTCCAGAGGAGGAGAGCTTCAATCAGCTTCTCAAGTGGGTTGATGATTGCTGCAGAGCAACTGGGAGAATTGTGCTATGCTAATTAGTTAAAAAATTATTCGAGATGAGTCTTTTAAGTTGTAAAGGTCTTGGGTACAACGTTCATTTTCACTAGGGTCACAGACACGTTGGTCCAGTCTCAAGAGGATTGGAATTTTGGGGGAGGGGGAGTTGGGACTTCCGGTACTGGGACTTGAACCCAGGTCTTTGTGCATGAGCTGTACCGTTAAGTTTTAGCCACAGTCAGCCATTTGTAAAACTAAAATTACATGCAGCCATCATGCAGGGTGAAAGAGCTCAGAGGCCCTTTCTGCCTTCATACGCGTGAAGTCCAAGAACCAACTCAGAACTGAAAGCAACTGAGTTCTAGGAGCTAATTCCTCACAGACAGAGGTTGTGGGTAAGAGAGGTGTTTCCTGGCATGCTTTGGTATAAGGGTTCTACGTTTTCACTGACAATCCCTAGCGAATCTTCCCACCTAACTCAGATAACTCTTTGGTAAGTGGTAAGAGGACAGACCGGGTAGACTTATGCAAACTATTTGTCACGTGCCTCATTCCCACTTTGCTAAGCTTTATTAAAATGACAGAGTTCAAGTCGAGATTGTTTGTATCAGCCCTCAAGGCCAATAGAGCCTGTTTGGTCATAACTGTAGTGAATTGTGTCTGTTTCCGGGTTCTCCGAGATGTGGCTGAGCCTGAAGCTCTGCTGTGTGGTTTTGTTTTCTTAGGCGCTGTACAACCGGCTGGTTCCCTCAGTGAACGGAGTCAGAGAGTTTTCAGAAATCCAACTTTCTCGGCTGAAAGTAAGTTTCCAGTTAATTGTTTTTAAGAAGAGGACATTCGGGCTGGAAAGATGGCCCAGTGGTTAAGAGCACAGGGTACTCTAACCCTAACTGGCATAAAATATATTTCTAACCACTAACTGGCATTAAATATATTTCTAGAGTACAGGACCTGGGGTTCAATTCCCAGGACCCACATGGCATCTCACAGCTGTCCATATCCTGGGACTCTGGCATCTTCCACACAGATATACATACATATACATATATGTATATGTATGTGTATATGTATATATACATGAAAAACACCAATACACATAGATAAATAAATAAACCTTTACAAAAAAGAGAGAACATTCTAGAAACTTGACTTGGTTTGGGTTTTCAGATACTTCTTTGGTTATTCCCAACCTTCTTCATGCTTCAACACTTGAGTACAGTTCCTCATGTTGTGGTGACCCCCCAAGTATAAAAGTGTTTTCTTTGCTACGTCATAACTGTAATTTTGCTACTGTTATGAGTCATAATGTCAATATCTGATATGCAGGATCTCTGATGTGTTACTCCCCCAAAGGTGCTTCTCAACCTATGGGTTGAGTATTAATTCAGAACATTACACACAGCTAAGTCCATTGCCGCACCCCTGCCCCAAAGAGCTACGGAAATGATAACTTGCATTTTTCTCTTTTAAAGATCATGTAGTTTAAGAAAAAATATTTCCATTTTGCCTTGCTTATTCTGTGTGTGTATGTGCACGTGTTTGTGTGTGTGTAAGGCAGGGGACAGCTTATGGAAGTTGTCTCTCTCCTTTAAGTGGGAGTTCCTCCAGGTATTGAATTGAGGTGTTAGAGTTGGCATCAGGTACTTTGCCTGCTGAGCCATGGGCTCTGTTTCCTCATGTGTTGGGGGCAGGACTGCTTGTTAGCCTGTGAGCACCCTTGTTAGCTCACACATCAGGTTTTTAAGGAGACTCCTGAAGAGAAATGGTTTCCTATTTGTAGCCATTCAAAACAATGGTACAGTAGCTTTGGATAGCCATCTCTCGGTTTTGTTTTTTAGGATAATAATTATTTCCCTTTGTATTTGAAAAAGCCATCTTAATTCTTTTCCATATGTTTTCTGGTGCTATTAGCTGCTTTTGTCCTATTAACCACTTTTTTAAAGAAAAAAAAAAAACCTTTACGGTATAGTTTATAACCACTAACTGGCATTAAATATATTTCTAGAGAAGTTTTTTTTCTTTTTTAAGGATTTTTTTTTTTACAGAATTAAATCCATTAAAGCTTTGTGTTGTTTTGGTTTTATGTATTTCTTTTGTGAGACAGGGTCTCATGTAGCTTAGCCTCAAACTCCTGATCCTCCTGTCCCTGCCTCCCAAGTGCTGGAATTATACAAATACACCACCACAGCCAACTTAAAATTTTTAATTCATTTTTCCAAGTGAAGTAGAACTTTATTCCTTTGAAACTTAGACATGCACTTCCCTTGACCAGTAAGGTAAAGCACCCATGGTGACAGTGGGTTGTGCACCTCCCGAGCTCAGTATTCAGGACCACACCAGTAGGTTGCACCAGCCTTACAGGAGCTGCAAACACATGTGTTTGGTGTGTGCTGCTGACTGGACCCCATTTTCAGATCATCATTTTAGGGTATTCATAGATCCCCACTATCTTCCACTTGTAGAAGACATACACTACAATGAGTTCACCTAACCCACAGCTCTCTGCAGGTTTTGTATTTTGCCAGGACCTTAGTAACCATGGAGATAGCGCATCACACAGGATGATTCTGTTTGAGTCTGGCTTCTTGTTCATTCTTGTTCTTATCATCTAATTTCTCCTCAATTATTAGAGACTGGGGATAAATAAGACTGATCCAAGCACACTGACAGAGGAAGAAGTGAGGAAGTTTGCCCGCCTCAACATTGACCCCTCAACTATCACATGGCAGAGAGGTGGGTACTGGGGAAACCAGAGGGCGCTCGGGACCCATCTGGGAGGGCGTGTTTGAGCCCCATCTTTAAGTTCAATTCATAAATACTCAGTCTGACATACAGCTGCTTATTCTGGGCTTTATATAATCTCACCTTCCATTTCTGTTCTTCCCCAACACCTCTCTCTCGGCTCAGTCCCATTCACTCCCTCTCTTCCAGATGCCCGAGGAGGGGCTGTGGGTGGAGCTTAGTGGGAGAGTTCTCATCTGGCACACGCAAACCTAGAAACCAGAAAGTAACACCACCTTCTCTCAATGTCTTAGTTAGGGCTTCTAGTGCTGTGAAGAGACACCATGACCACGGTAACTCTTATCAAGGAAAACATTTAACTGGGGTGGCTCTCTTACAGTTCAGAGGTTCGGTCCATTACCGTCATGGTGGGTGCCATGACGGCATGCAAGCAGACATGGTGCTGGAGAAAGAGCTGGGAGTTCTACATCTGGGATTGGCAGGCAGCAAGCAACTGGGTACCACACTGAACATAGCTCCAGGAAAGGAGACCTCAAAGCCCACCCCCACAGGGACACACTTCCTCCAACAAAGCCACACTTCCCACTAGTGCCGCTCTCTGAGATTATGGGGACTAATTACACCACGTGTGTAAAGAACATCTTTTCTATATGGATCTGCATTGTAAAATGTTTTGAAGGCAAGATCTCTTTTTGTCCTGGTGAGTTCTCTTCTCCCAAACCTAGTTTGTTCCTCTACTTTTTAAGAAAGAAACGTATTCTACATTATTCTTTGTTATATTCAGGATCTCAGTTGGGAGGGACAAGGCATAACAAAAGGAAAGAGTTGAGCCTAAAGCCTACATCCTTTTTTTAAAAAATCTTTTGTTTTCCCTGTGTGCATATGTATATGCCATATATATGCAGTGCTTCTGACCAACAGAAGAGGAAGTCATATCTGGAACTGGGCTCACAGGTGGTTGAGCTGCCATGTGGGTACCTGGGTCCTCTGCAAGAGCAATAACTGCTCTTAACTGGGGCATGGGTGTGTGCGGATGTGGGTGTGCGCAAGTATGCACACATGCATGGAGGCCACCCGTTGACACATTGGGGATCTTTCTGAACCTACAGTTAGACTGGTTGGCCAGAAAGCCCCTCCCTTCTCTGCTTCCCCGGTACAGGGCGGTACTGCTTTGTATCTGAGAGCTGGGGATCCAGCTCAGGCTCTCATGTGACGTGGCACACTTTATCAGCTGAGCCGGATCCCTAGTCCCTTCTGTTTCTGAGACAAGGTCTTGTCATGTAGCTCTGGCTGGTTTCAAACTTGCCATGAGGGCCAGGCTGGCCTGGAATCTGCCCTGATCCTAGAATGTTAGAGGTGCAGGTGTGTTTCCAGCTGTGTCCTGCGTATGTGTCACTCTGGCAATTGCACACTTCACAGATTGCCTCAGTGCCCCCTCCTCTTTCCCTGGTTCCCTCTCAGTGTCCCTGCTTCCTCTCCCTGGCTCTTCATCAAGTCACTTCAGCAGAACAGTGGGCAAAGGACTGAGCACGGAGTTCAGCCTGGAGAGCAGCCAACACCCTGCTGGGCTACGTGGCCTTGAACAGTGCCCCTGCTCTGTGTTCTAGAGTCTTGAATACAGCATAAAGATGATGATGGTGTCTGTGCTTCACGGGGATGTGGCAGCCTCACCTGACAACCCTACAGGCCACCGAAGTGCTGTATGGCATGTGTCTCAGACCTGTCTATCCTCCTTCAGAATATGTTCAACCGATACCTGAATTCTAAGTTACCTTTCGCACATTCTCCTTTGCATTTCCTTCCTTAGTTCAGTAAGTTCTCAATGCAGACCAACCAGCCTGTTATTTCCTCAGTCAAAAGCTTCAGGGGCTCCTATCCTGGGCCGTCAGGTGGCCATCACGCAGTTTGTCATTCAGGACTTCCTCTCTCCACCAGGGGCCTGCTTCATACTCTTTTCTTGGGCGTGGCCCTCCTTGGCCCATCTCTTTTCTAGGCCAGTCTTCTTCCCGGCTTCAGCCAGCCTCCCACCCTTCCTGAGCTGTCTTCCGAAAAGCCCATTCAGCTAAGCCAGTAAGAACTGAGTGTCTCCCAACAGACCTTGCTGACCAGAGACAAAGGAAGACCAGGCATGGAGTCTTCTCTCTTAACTCTACCACTTTTGAGCTTCGCAACTTTAGACAAACCACTTCCCCAGTTTCCTCATCTATATTGAGAAGCTCTTATCCAGAACACCGAGACCAGTAGTGTTCCAGACTTCATCCCTGAAGTTTGGTGGTTTGGGCAGACAGCGCAATAATGATAGCCAAGTCTAAACACAAAGGTCATTTGCTGTGTTTACATCTCCCGCTCATAGCCTAAAGGATATTTTAGAGTTTATGTTAAATAATTTTGTAAATGAAGCTGTTTTAGGCTGTGGGATTTTTCCACTACCGGTATTATATTAATACTTAAAAGGTTTGGATTTTGGATGTGGAACCTGTAGTAATATCAGCCTCCCCGTGGGGAGACTCCACTGAAATGTGAACACACAAACTCAAAAGCGCGTCCCCTGTGTCCCTTGGAAGGGTAACAGCTGTGTTATGTTGTTTCTGTGCAGTCTTCGTCTCCTAAGATTGTTAAAATCTCCTTGAGCACTCTTGCACGGATCCATTTTTTATTTTAAAGCAAATTATACTATTGTAATGATTTCATCAAAACCTGTTTTAAAAAAAAAAGTCAGCAACATTTCACAATGTTAATAACTGCTAATCATAGTTTTTGGGATATCCGATTTTTCTGTACAACTCTTTTACCATTTATTTGTATGGGGTTTATTTCCTACCCAATTCAGTTATAACCTAAGCATGTTCTACTTTGTTAGCTCTTTCTTGGGATGGTTTATTCATTTTTTTTATTATTATTTTTCATGTTGCTAGAGATTTAACCCACACAGTCTTTGGCATGCAAAACATATGTACATCTCCAAGCTATATCCCCAGCACCTGGGGTGGTCATTTAAATGACTCTAGAATAGTCCTTTGGGGATGAGCTATATGACTTGTTCATGCCACAAGTCTAAAATCAACAATGTTTTCAGCCCGCCAACACAAATAGTTTCAGCATTTTCCTGGGGCATTAGTTTTTCTAGAATTTTTTTTCTACTAGGAAGATCTATTATTAAAATGTCATTTGTTTACAAAATGTGTAGTCAACCTTTCAAAAACATCTCTGAGCTTGTGATACTCTTTAAATTGTTTTCGGGGGACCTTTTAGTAAAAGAAGAACTGGGCAATGGAATGTTTTCAGTGCACTTTCAACCATATGTGTGGTTCTGCTGGAAGAGAAACTCTCAGACCAACTGGCATCCCTACACATCTGCACTCCGCCCCAGCCTCAGGAATCATGGCATATCACCTCTTTGATGGGGACCAGTGCGCAATTGGATTCTCTGTGCGAAGACAGGAAGGATTGGAATGCTCTGTGGTTACAAATCAATTTTAGTGGAAGTGACAACTTCAAAAGTTAGCCCAGAAAAATACAGACTTGCATTACGGTTCGGGGTGCTAAAGGCAAGCAAATTTTATTGCTGAGGACAAGGCACCTGGGCCAGAGGAATTCGGGCTGACATCTGATGCACAGTTTGGTCCTGACTAGCGAGTCGGTTGGAGCATGGAGAGTCTTTGTTGATGAACTGAGAACGTTTACTGGTAGAGTTTTCTGGCTTTGAGACCAAGTATAACCCAGGTGAGTAGAGCTTAAGATACTGGACTGTTCCAGAACCACATCACCGAGGCAGGAAGGAAAACATATCTCCAGGCATGTATTATCCCCCAAGGACCAGGAAACTAGACTTTGTTATGTTGGGTATCCCAAAGCCCCTGCCTCTTAGAGAATCCAACTCCCCAGAACCTTAGAGACTTGCACACAAGTCTATCTCCCCATCACCGGCCAAGGGCCCAGTAGCCCTACTCATTGTCAGTCTCTAGATACCATGTCTCCGCTTCCCAATCCTAGCCCAGTGGCATTATGGGAAAAGGATGCCGTGTCTTCTATCGAACAATGGCCTGCCCTGGTATGGCACCAGTGCCTGTCCTTCAGCTCTTGCGCTGGTATTGGTTACTTGAAGGATCAGGAATGCTCCGGGCATTCCTGTGGTCACAGTCAACACTATAGCTCTATAGAAACTACTGAGATTAAGGGAAGACATAAGACAGTCAATCCCCTAAGCCACTGTCTTCCTTCCATGCCTGCACTCTGGTGCTCTCTGTGCATCTTCTCTTAGGAAACGCCAGGAGTCACAGACTGGCACCTGGTGCGCCTTCGTGTTCCTGCCTAGCCAGCACAGGGCTGGGTACAGAAAAAGCCCTCAGAACCTGCTCCAGGAAGGAAGGCATGAGCATGTAGCGGATGACCCCTTTAGCTCTATCCTGTAGATGCCAGCTGTGTGTTCCTGTCACTTTCTTAGGGCTTTAGCCACATCTGTGTCTTGTGGGTTGGAATTGAATCACACGTCTTCTCTCACGTGTCACACGTCTGTCACTGGTACTGAGTTCCCAGAGCTTTTTCACTGGGTGTATCTCGGTAGGTCACAGTGCTCTACTGGGGCATCATGGAAGGCACAGTGTCCTTGGAATGGTGATGCTTGTCTTCCCTTTGTCAATATAAAATTTGAATGGTCTGTTGTTGACTTTAAATACATTTGCTGGGGAGGTGACCTTAGTCTGTGTCCAAGAGTGTTTATATACCACCCAGAAAGAAAGAAAAAAAGGAGATGTTTTTGTTGCATGTGACTGTGTGTGTACCCAGCATCTTGGGAGTAAAAGCGACAGTGGGACTTCTGGTGACACTGTGGAGATGCAGCCCTTGAACCTTGCAGGTGTTCTGCTTCTGGCTTAAAAATTAATAGCGGAAGCTTGTATATATTTGTCTGAGTGTGTTTGGAGTATGTGTGCACATATGTGGGTGGGTGGGTGGGTGTGTGGGCATGTGGGGGGGGGTTGTGAGAGAGAGAGAGAGAGAAAAACAGACATGGCAGCAGCAGCTGGGGTGAGGGCCCGAGAAGGATTTGTATGTCATTAGGAAAATGAACAGTCTTCATCCTATAGATGCTCCCAGTTCCCAAATATATCATCTCTGTTTTCATTGGTGGCATATTATACACTTTAGTAAGTTGGATCTCAGTTGTTGCTGTGAACAGCCCTGCTGTTTTAAATCACAAAGATGAGAAAAGTGTCTATTCTGCCTTTCTTGGCATTATAAATTTAGCTTCTCTAAGCCAGATAGTTTTCACAGACTTTCTCAACTCGTGCAATTCACACAAGCAAGAGTTGTGTCTGATCTAACCACAGCCCGTCTCCTCCCGTGTGCTGTATTTCCTTTGGCTTTTCTTTTTAGCATGGTAAAATATGTGTGGCCAATGGTTTCCCTCTTGACCATCCGTGACTGTGAGCTGCTAGCACTGACTGCATCCGCAGTGATTCCTCCATCACCATTGCCTGTACCCAAAGCTCACCACCATCCCCTCCAAAAGCCCTCGACCAGTGTGGTTCTCAACCTTCCCAATACTGCTACCCCTTAATATAACTCATGTTGTGGTGACCACCAACCATAAAATTATTTTCATTGCTACTTCATAACTGTATTTTTTTTACTGTTTACTATGAATCAAAATATAAATATCTGTTATGCATATGTCTGATATGCAACTCCAAAAGGAGTCTCCTACCCACAAGTTGAAAACCACTGCCCTAGACCCAGGAGTCAGTAACATCCCCGCTGCTGGTGACCCCAGCGCATCTGTTTTCTGTGTCTGTGGATTTGCCTATTTTTGAGCCCTCATGGAGGGAGAACCATACAGCATTTGCCCTTCTTTGTCTGCACAGTATTTTAGGACATTTGTGGGGTACATATCAGAATGCTCATTTTATGCTATGCAATATATCATCAGTCAGTCCATCTATCTCTTGGTGGAAACTTTGGTTGCTCCTACTCTCTGGCCACTGTGCATGGAGCCGCTATGGACGTGAGCGCATACACGTCTGTTCAGGTCTCTATGTCTAGGCTTTTGAATAACACATAGGAGTAGAAATCCTGGACCATTTGACTCTTACATGTATGCGAAACAAAACTGACTTATCACTTAGATGTCATTGGAAAATACACTTTCAGAACTACTGGTCCTTGCTGCCTAATCAAAAACACCCAGCCTGGCCCACCATCACCTGATACACTGTCTAGAAGACACTTCCCACTAGACCGTGTCTTTCTCACTCATTCAATTCTTCAAACGAAGCCAGACCTTGACTGTTGTTTTCTGCTCCTTCCTCAGCATCTCCCAGCATGGCCAGTCCATATTTGTTTATAGAATAACCTACCTGTTCTCTTTCAGTATTGGATACCAATGACCGATTCCTGAGAAAAATAACTATCGGGCAGGGAAGCACAGAGAAAGGATATTCCCGGCAGGTAGGTGGCGCCATCTTCCCGGAAGTGTCTCTCCTTCCTCGGCTTGATTTCCACTCTTTGCTTTTTGCTTCTGTTCCCCCGGCAGCAGTGCTGGTGGCTCTCCCACTGTCTCGGGTGGGTTCCCACTGTCTCTACTGATCTAGTAGTTGACAGTTTCAGGATTTCTCTGGAAATGAGAGCATCGGGAGGCAGGAAGTCTCCAGCATCCTCTTCTAAGCGCTTTTGGCTATGTTTCTGGGGAGACTCATTTGGGAATAGTTCCATAATACAACAGATATATAACAATGGAAAAGTGAAAGTCTCAGATACATTACTTGAGTTTCATAAACCAAAGAGCAAACACCTACTTATGTTTAATAGCATGGAGAATTTTTCAAAGGATAATAGCTTATTACTCAAAAGCAGACAATGTGGGAGGGGGGATTATGCCTTCCATTTAATGGGTCTCTGATGTGGGATAGTGGAACTTAGGAAATATAAATTCATTCCATAGTTTTTTAGCCAGGCACAACAGCCTTCAAATTTTTTTTATAGTAAACTTTCTTTGGAAAGTTTTTTTTTAATTTATGAGCTTTACATTAAATTTTTATTAGTGGAAAAAGTTACTTTTATGATAATAGCGATTTCTCATACCAAATGGATTTCGGTAACTTTTGGTAGATTTTGAATTAAAAAGTGAAGGTGGGGAGATGGCTGGGTGAGTGAAACCCTCGCTGCATAAGCATGCAGACTGGAGTTCAGGGTCACCCCTCATTCATGCTGGGTGGCCATGGTGACCTGCTGTGACTCAAGCATGTAGGGGACAAAGATGAGCCACTTGGAGCTGCCTCACTGTATGAGATGGAATGTGAGCAAGGAAGACACCTTGTTAACTCACACACATGTGCCCATGCATAACACACACACATACACACACACATTCATGGAAAGAAAGGGAAGGAAGGTAGGAGAGAGAAAGGAAATGAAGGAAAGAAGGAAAGAAAGAAAAAAGAAACAAAGAGGGGAAGGAAGGAAGGAAGGAAGGAAGGAAGGAAGGAAGGAAGGAAGGAACTAGAGGTTGGATCAAGAAGCTTGGTGAAGACTATGTACCTCCCTTCTTGCCCCAAACTCTGGAACTTTCACACACAGATTTCACGTGATCAACATTATCTGTGCGAGAAAACCACAATCCCTCCTCAAAAATTTGCAGAAAGAATTTAGTTAATGGAGAGAATAACCTAGAATATAGAGAAGGGACCTCTAATTCAGAGGTGCAAGGCATCCTAGCTCTTAGACCAGGAGAAACCAGCCACTTTAGGGTTAGTATTTGGGGATGATCCCTAGACGCTGGTGGGTGGGGACCTAACTGTTGTCCTTACGCCCCTGGTCACAGCATCTACACGTGCATCTGAGTGGGATTCTGAGGTGAGGGACCGGGTCACTGCCCAGCCCACAGGGAACCATTCATGTTGCAGTCACGGGTTGGCACATGCTGCTTGCCTGGCAGGTGCCAGTAGAGTATGCATTTAGAGAAAACCAACAAGCTGGGACCCTTTTCTAAGAGAACATAGACTTTTTGGCATTGGTGTGTTAAACGTGTAAAGGGTAGCAATGGGCCTGGGAATGGCTTTATGGCAAAAGCCAACAGCGGCTTGCCCTCCTTCGGGATATTGTTACAAAGCTAGACATGTTTGATGTTGTGTCCTCAGACAGGTGAGAGAGGGCCCAAGCCCTCACATGTAAAGAAATAGACAGCATGAAAACCGACCAGGTCCTGGGAAGAGGAGCTCACATACCCAAGGAAACAATTAGGAGATCGATGGGCGGAGTCTGAGTGGTGTGTGAATTCCCAAAGGGGTGAAGAATCTGCAGTGCCCGGTGAGGGTTCACTGGTGTGGCAAGAATTGTGATAAGATCTTACCATGATGTAAAAATCGAAGGTGATGGAGTAAGTACTGTCGAAGGGGACTTCTAACCAAGGAACTATCTAGAAATGGTCCCCAGAATAAAACAAAAGAAAAAATAGATCCAAGGGTTTAAGAGACAGAAAGGGCATATCTGGAAGTCCTAAATGCCCTAGGTTTGGTCCCCAAAACACTCCCACCCTCAGTTATAAAGGTTCCATCAGGGCACAGTGACACATGACCATAATGCCAGCACTCAGAAGGCTAAGACAGGAGGACTACAAGTTTGAAGCCAGCTTTGGCTACATACAGAGATCCTATCTCAAAAATGACCACGTGGACTAGGGAGATGGCTTAGTTGGTACATAAATGTGACCTGAATTCAGATTTCTTGTACCCATGTAAGGAAAGTCAGGCATGATGACATGTACCTATGATCCCAGCATTGGGGAGGCAGGGACAGAAGAGCCCTTGGGAGTTGCTGTACAGCCATGGAAGACTACTCACAAAGTAAAAGAACTGAGGGAGACACCGATGCTAACCTTTGACCTATACGCGCACACACATGCACATGCATACACATACATGAAGACAAAGGCAAAAGCTAGCCGCATAGAGAGGGGTCAACAGAGCACTGCACATTGGAACAAAGTGGGTAGTCTATTCAAAGAACTAACAGGATAAGAACTTCTCAGATGAGGAAAACAGTGTTTCCATTTTAAAAGACAAATACCGACTGAACAGAAAGGTTGCGGGTAGGGGAAAAAAGCAAAACAAAAGACTTCTCCCCAGAAACATCAGGCTGAAATTTCAGAACAGGAAGGAATAAAGAAGAAATTCCTCTGTGCTGCCAAAGAGAAAGAGTCCTGATTACTCACGGAGGAATAAAAATTCTCATCAACAACACCAAATGCCAGGTGGCCTTGGGGAAATTCATTCATTCAGAGTTCTGAAGGAGAATGATGAGGGGAGGCTTCGCAGAGAGAGCAAAACAACAGAGCTAGCGGGAAACACATTAGAGTGAAGGAGAACTTGAGAGAATAGGAGACAGCCTCCTGGAACAAGGCAGCCATTAGCAGAAGTCGCTGTAGGGAGGGGCTGTTGCTGACAACAGGCAGAGACAGTGAAGGAAGCAACAGGCCAGTTTTGATCCACTTGAAAACATCTAAATCCATCTAAAACAGTGGCTCACTCAGAAAATTTAAGACAAGTGGTTATCTGGGACACAGAACACGGATTATTGTATCTAACAAGGACGTTTGACAATTAATACTCAGATATGGCTCATCCCCTGGCCACCTTAATAACGCAGTGGTGTCCCATCTCCTCTCTCCTGCCGAAGCCTACCTCTGAATCCCTTCCTGTTGTTCTGATTTGCATGCCCTCCCGAAAGCAGTGTCTGTTGTCTCCTGTACTCACCCTTGTACTCTCTCATAGTCAGTGGTTGGTGTCCGTAGGTATCTATTGGACAAATAAATAGAACAAAGAAATGACATTTGACAGATACAAAGATCAAATGCCACTATGAAATGGTGTCTATGGCCTTATAGATGAAGACAGTAAGTCTGACTCCATGTGGCGGTGCAGGCCTGTAATCCTAGGACTTAGGACGCAGAAGCGGGAGGATCCCTGTAGGTTCGAGGATAGCTTAGTACACATAGTAGTAGTTTAAATTACTTGGCAGGTTGCTTATATTTCGTATCGCTTTAGGCAGTTTTTACATAATAAAGGGTTATATTAGAGGGTTGATTGCTTGTTTAAATCTTCATACTCTAGATCGTCAGCCTGCGTTAATAAAGGTAAAACTGCACGTCACTGGTTTGAATGGCTGTGTAAGTTCATAGAGATACATCAACCAGCTCACCAATTTCTGTTAAAGGACACCTGGGCTATTTATTATGATTGACTCTCCTAAATAGGACATAGTAAGCATGTTTGTGCCGAGGCGTATACTTGTCTGGTATTATGTTGGGGGTAGGTTTCCAGGGATGCACTTGTAGAGTCAGTGTGTTGTATGATGCTTAGATTTCTGCATTGCTTTCCAGGAAAGGTAAATCCACTCACTGACTTAGCAGCATTGTACACTGTCCTTTTGTTTAAATCTCTGCCAATCTGAGGGATGTGGTACACTGTCCTTTTGTTTATATCTGTGGTAATCCATTTATGTGATTTTGGAGTGTTTTATTTGCCAAGCAATGTGAACGTTCCTCTCTCAAACACATTGGTTAGTAAAATGAGGAACAATGATCCTTAAATAGCCTCAGTTATGTAAATGACCCTAAGATTGACTCAGTTTGCATTGATATGTACATACATGCATTCACATATGGTCTTGCTATTTAGTGAAAACTGATATGGAACTTATTAGGTAGCCCAGGGTGGCCCTGAAACCATGATCCTCCTGCCTCATCCTCCCAGATGATGGAGTTAGAAGCCTCCACCATGATGCAGCCTCGGAGTTTTAGAACTGAAACAATTGCAAGTGAAGTGCTTGTATACACATGAAAAATTTTACAAGTTGCTTGTTATATAGATCATATTGCAAAAGCATTGCCAGGCTCATGTTATGCACAGAAAATAGTAACATTTTGGTCATTTTTGCACACACTTGTGCTTAAAAGTTAGGAATCATTCAATGAAAAATCACGTACGTTTTAGAGTGAGTTGTATTGAGGATATAGCTTTCCGGCAGTATTTTTTCAGTAGATCAATGGCTAATACAATCTCAACCAGGAAGGAGCCAGCAAGCTCCTTCCTGCCTTCAGTTCCTCATCTGTCAGTGATGAAAGTGGGTAATAAAATACCTCATAAGGTGATCCCACCAGGGCAGAACCATATTCTCTCTCTCTCTCTCTCTCTCTCTCTCTCTCTCTCTCTCTCTCTCTCTCTCTCTCTCTCTTTCTCTCTCTCTCTGTGAGCTTGAACCTGTCTGACTCACACTCCCCATGGGATCCAGAGAATTATGCTGGAGCTTAACGAAGTGGCTCTGTGCAGATATTTCCCCAGCGGCTGGACTGTGTGCAGGAGGAAGCACACCCTCCTTGTCTCCTCCTTTGTTCCCACTGGACTCTGTACAACGTGCTCTTGGAGCCAAAAGAGGGAAGGAGGAAGTCCTGGGAATTTTTTTTTAAGAAAGTTGATGCTCTCTGGCTGTCATTGCTGGGAGCCTTAGGGTAGGATGGAGCCATACCGTCAGAACCAGATACAAATTGGTTCCAGGTCATTCTTAAGCTGCTGGGCGAAACTGTGCTGAGAGGAAACTCAACAAGAAGTGGGTCTTGTGGACAGGAAGCTGGCAGGATGCTCTTATTCCAGTGTTTCTTCTTCCCTGTACACAAGGAGTTGTAATTAAGTATTAATGGACCTGTGGCTCAGGGCTAGCATGCTCGCCTAGCGTACTACCATCCTGGGTTTAATTCCCACCTCAACGAAAAGAAGAGAGAGGAGATCAGCAGGGTGGAGGGGATTATAATGTGACCTCCTTCCCAGACCGATTGCTATGAACAGAGGTAGCCAGTAGTTCACCGACTAGTTCATTCAGTATGCACTAAACACCTACTGGGTATCACAGGCCATTGTCCCTGCTGGTATCCGGGAGTCTTCCTCTATGGTCCCTGCCTTTGTGGCCAGACATTTTAGTGATAAAGATGCTCAGGAGACAGATAACAATCCTAATACTTCGGAAGGGGACCAAACCCAAGGCTTCGTACATCCTAAACAAGAACTCCACCATTGAGCTACACCAGTGTTCTATGTTAGTACTTAATGTTAGCCTGAAGCAGGCTGAAGCATGCAAGCTGCATGGTACAGTGAGCAGCAGGTTTCACAGGCCTCACCCAGTTGACTGCTATTCAACAGAGCACAGTAGACAATGTGGACAACCTAGGGAGGCCATCTTTGATGGTAGGAGCACAAGACCTTACGTGCTGTGCACTCCAGATAAAACACAGTCAGTGTGAACCTTCCCACAGGGGATAGCCCCCAGCTGTGACTGCTAAGACCTTGTGAAAAGTGCCCCTCCCGTGGCTCCTCAACTGACCACAGCATCTGCTTTGCTCTCTCAGGCACAGTTTGACATTGCAGTGGCCAGCGAGATCATGGCGGTGCTGGCCTTGACGGATAGCCTCGCCGACATGAAGGAGCGGCTAGGGAGGATGGTGGTGGCCAGTGACAAAGATGGGCAGCCCGTGACAGCTGAGGACTTGGTGAGTGCCGCTTGGAGGCCCTGGGGAGCTTGGAGTCCATTTGAAGAACAGAGATCTCCTTCTTATACTGGTGCACAGTTGGGGTTCTGAAGAGTTCTGCATGCCCCACTGTCTCCTACACAAACCTTGCTACTTCCTTTGTGTTAATAACAGGTCTATACCTGGCTGTGACCAGAACACATGCAGTGTGTTTTATAGCCATTTCACCATCCTTGTCTGTCTTGATCCCCACTTGCTTTGGCCAGGCTGGGCTGGTAGGGTTGGCCATGCTGGGCTGGTAGGGTTGGCCAGGCGGGGGTGAACAAGACATGGGCAGAACCAACAATCCCAGGTGCCTGGTCAGCTTGGGGGATGCACACCTAGAAGCAGAATCGGGGACAGGGGACAAATCAGCATGGCCCTAGGAGTCCTCTTGCTAATTTATGCATCTTTTTCTCTCGTAGGGGGTGACAGGTGCTTTGACAGTTTTGATGAAAGATGCCATCAAACCAAATCTGATGCAGACCCTGGAAGTAAGTAGTCTCCTTTTTTTTCTGTATTGATTTTTTTTTCATGTGTATGTGTGCATGTTGAGTGGGGATGCCACACGCATATACATGCATGTGTGTGCAGGTCAGAGGTCAACCTTTGGTATTATCTCCTCAGGTGCTATCAACTTTAGTTTTTGAGAACAGGGTCTTTCACTAGCCTAGAACTTGCCAACAAGGCTAGACTGACTGGCTGGCCAGCCTAGTGCTCTACCCTGCTCTGCCCTTTGGGCACTGGGATTGTAAGTGTGCCACCATGCCACTTTTCTTTTTTTTAATTGAGTTCTGGGGTTAAAATTCAGATCATTTATGGCAAGGACTTTACTGACTGAGGACCCAGCTCTGGTTTTTTTTTTTTTTTCTTTTTTTTTTTTTTTGGTTTTTTGAGACAAGGTTTCTCTGTAGCTTTGGTGACCATCCCCGAACTAGCTCTTGTAGACCAGGCTGGCCTCGAACTCCCAAAGATCTGCCTGTCTCTGCCTCTCGAGTGCTGGGATTAAAGGCATGCGCCACCACCGCCTGGCTTGGTTTTCTTTTTATAATTGTTTATAATGTAGCACTTGCCTTCATTGGATTGACTGTAGACAATATGAATATTTCTGGCCAGCGTGAGCCTGGCAGAGTATCAGAATAACTTCTTGGTCTTCTGAAAAACATAAATCAAAAGTTAAAAGTGAATTTACTGATTCTTTGGTGTGACTTATGTCTTGGCTTTGGCTTAATTGACTAGAATAGGAACACAGAAAATAAAGTCCTACCTAGTGCGCCTGTGAATGGTACTTCCATTTTTACCCGACAGCACAGAATTTGGTTAAGATATTTGCATATGTGAACTATGTACCTTGATTCTAGACAGTCCTCTGGGAAGGGCTCCTGGAATCAATGACACTGAGGGTCTGTATCTGTGAACAGCCTAAAAATCTAATTTGTGGACAGTGTTGTATTTTGGACACACCTACTGCTAGTGTTATAGGAGGGCACTAGGAAACCTCCTGCCTCAC
Source organism: Alexandromys fortis (assembly GCF_014885135.2). NCBI lineage: Eukaryota > Metazoa > Chordata > Mammalia > Rodentia > Cricetidae > Alexandromys > Alexandromys fortis. Next base: position 670,128 of record NW_026067907.1, read on the forward strand.
TTCAGGTGGCTAAGATGCTGGCAGTTCTCAATCCTAGCTGTCCCTGGAACACTTAGGAGATACTGGGATACTGATCCACACCAGGTTCTACCATGGACTAAGAGGAGCAGGTGGCTGGGGAGAAGTTAAGTGTAAGAGGAGAGAGGGCCTACTTTTCGTCCTGGACACCCTTACACCTGAAATAATCACAGCTTACACCTTACAGCTTACACCTGAAATAATCACACAGAAACTGTATTCATTTAAACACTGCCTGGCCCATTAGCTCTAACTTCTTATTGGCTAAATCTTATGTCTTGATTTAACCCATTTCTATTAAATCTGTATATTGCCACATGATTGTGGCTTACCAGCAAAATTCTAACCAGCATCCGTCTCAGGCAGGAGCTCCATGGCGTCTGCCTGTCTGCCCTTCTTCCCAGCATTCAGTTCTGTCTTCTCCATGCCTACCTAAGTTCTGCCCTATCAAAAGGCCAAGGCAGTTTCCTTATTCAACCAATGAAAGCAACACATAAACAGAAGGACCTCCTACACCAGTTAAGGCCTGGATATTCCTGACAAGCCTCATCATAGATGAGCCAGCCACAGACAGTGTGATGAAATCACTGAGTGCTAGAGCACATAGTCCCGGTGCCATTGTGGCCACAGGCTACATTGCTTTATTCTGAATTAAAGCTTAATAAAATTAAAAAGGCAGTCTTTCAGTTGCTCGGCCACCTTTCTACCGTCGCAATTGTTTAGGTTTCTGAGAAAGGGGTAAGGGCTACATTTTAAGTACTTACAGCAGCGCATGGCCAGAGGCTCCAGTACTGAGCAGTACTGGATTATAATACTCTGTTGATACTCTGGTAAACCATCAAATTGCTTACCAGACTGAAGTAATAATAATTGGAAGTTAATAGTCTTAGGAAGTTTCTGTAAAGAGTTATTATGGAGACTATTCACTCCCAAGCATTCTGCATATGAAGTAAAATCAAGATCCACATTCCTCTAAATAGGTCTTTTAGACAATTTAGCTCAAAGTGCTACCATTGAATAAATGTGTCTTTGTTCCTGAGTTTGAATATCCTGTAACACCATTTTGATCATTAGTCCACTCAGACTCCAAACTGGGAATTTCACACCAGGACTGTAATGTTAATGAGGTTATTGATTATTCTGTGGCCTTGGATTATATCCCTTGCTTCCCTGGGCCTTGGGTTTCTCCTGTCAGGAAGAGGTCAGCTCTTGCTCTCCCATTATTTGGTTCTGTGATTTCCAACCAAAACTACTTTGCACAAGATCATAAAATATGAGGTAAAGGGCAAAACCGTGAGTACCAGACTGGAGAGAAACTGACCCAACGGCTCATATTCTGGTTAGATGAGAATAATGAGTTGTCCAGACCTGTCAACCATAGGTAACGGTTCCCAGAAAGGAGACAGAATGCGCCAGGTGATCTAATGTAACCTGTTAGCTTTCCATTACTGTAACAACTGCGCAAGATGAGCAACGTACACAGAGGGAACTTTTCTTTAGGCTCCCGGTCTTGGAGCCTTCAGTCTGTGTCTGGTTGCCCTGTTGGTTTTGGCACTGTGTAAGACTGCACATCCTGGTCAGAGAATGGATCAGAACAACTGCTCCCCTCATAGCCAGCACATGAAGACAGCACATGAAGACAGTAAGGGACAGGGCTCAGTAGTCTTCCTCACTTGGCCCCATTTCTTAAGGGGTTCACCACCTTCCCTTGGTGCCAAGATTTTACCAGAGGCCTGTGGAAGATAGCCAGGATCCAAGCTCCAGCCTAACATTCCATAATGCACAGATATCAAAACATCCTTTTGTTCTCCTAAGATATGTAATTGCTGATTAAAACTCAAAATGGAAGGGCTAGGGAGATGGCTCGGTGAGTAAGAACACTTGCTCTGCAAGCATTGGGGCCTGCCTTTGAATCCTGATTGCCCACATAGAAAGCTAATTGTGGGGGCTGGAGAGATGGCTCAGAGGTTAAGAGCACTGCCTGCTCTTCCAGAGGAATTCAATTCCCAGCAACCACATTGTGGCTTCCACCCATCTATAATGACAACTGGTGCCCTTTTCTGACTTGCAGACATACATGCAGACAGAACACTGTATACATAATAAATAAATCTTTAAAAAGAAAAGCTAAGTGTGGTCACATCACCTGTAACCCCAGCTCCCATGTCGAGGTGGGAGGTGGAGAAGGGGAGGATCCAGGACCAGCTAACCTGGCACGTGAGCTGTGAAGAGCAGGAGACCATGTCTCAAATAAGATGGAAGGCTAGAACCAAAACATGAGGTCATCCTCTGACCTCCACATGCATCTGTGTCCTGAGTGATGTACCTGCACACGCATGTACGCGCGCACGCGTGCGCACGCACGCGCACACACACACACACACACACACACACGAAATAAAGGTATAATCACAAAGCAGTCTGTCTGATCAATGAGCCATAAAGCCTAGATAATAAGAAAAGCTCTGAAAGATATAGATTCTTACTTTTTAAGTAGATCTGCCTTAGATTATGGAGCAACTTGGGGTGATAATTCCAGGTATCGTGAAGTGTATGTGTATTAGGCTGCACCGTGTCACCTGTGTCCCCTGGAGACCAGGGCCTGATGCCTCTCTGACAGATGGCGGCAATGAGGGCTGCAGTCTGTCGAGGAGGGGAGCCAGAGGAGGGGAGCCAGCGGCCATCCAGGGATGGAGCCGGTGACTCTGTCCTCATTGCACTTCTCCAGGGCGGCAGCCTTCCCCAGGCGGCAGGATCCTGTTCCTCACTCTCCTGAGGACTCAGGGAAGAAAGCTAAATAGCAAATTCAGATCATGGCTTTGAGAAGCTGTTTTATTCTCAGACCATTGTTCTTTTTTCTTCCACTAGCTACCTTCCTGCTTTTGTGCAGCTCGATAGCCCATCGTAGTTCACGGGAATGTTCATGCTTCCGAGCCGCCCCACCCCCACCCCACATCACTCCCTGCTTTCCGCTGTGTCAGCAAAGGGGCAGCCTCTGTTTTCACAGGTGGAGCCAAGCCTTCATCTGAGCAGACCCCCAATAACCTGGCAGGGCTATGGATAAAGCCTGAGAGTGTTTTAGTGAGAAAATGATTTTCCGACAGAACTGAAGCCTGTTGTCATCAATAAAGGAAGATAAAAAAGACTGTAAAAATGATTATATTGACAAGGTTGACTTGAAGACGTTGAAAGCCTAAAATTTTTTAATTAGTCCCTTATATTGGTTTTGCTTTATTTGCAGTTGTGGTGATTGGTTTCATGTCAACTGCTTTACACACAAGCTAGAGTCATTTTGGAAGAGGGAACCACGCCCCCACCAGATTGACCTGTGGGCCAACCAATGGTTGATGTGGGCAGGTCTAGCTCACTGTGGGCAGTACCATCCCTGAGCTGGTGATCTTGGGCTATTAAGAATGAAGACTAGAAACCCATGCTGAGCAAATGAGGAGGTTTCTGCCTTGAACTCTAGCCCTGACTTCCCTCCATGACAGAGTGTGACGGGACAGTTATCTGCTGAAACAAACCCTTTCCTCTCCAGCTTGCCTTTGGTCAGAGTGTTTTATCACAGTAATAAAAAACCCCACCTAGACAGTAACTAGTAAGAATTTCTCATAAACCAAGTATAGTATGTGTGGATTAAAATGTCATAAAGAAACTCATTGCTTTGTATGCTTTCTAAAAAATATTGTAATAGTAAATTAGAGTTGGGTATGGTGGTGCTTGGCTTAGATCCCAGTATTTAATAAGTAGAGATAGAAGAATCAGGAGTTCAAAGTCATCCCTGACTATATAGCAAGCTGGGCCACCCTGGGCTCCATAATGCCCTGTTTGAACAACCACAGCAAGTCGTTTTCATTATTGGTACATTTCACCCATGGTTTTTTTCTTTTTCTTTGCTTTTGTTATCTTAATGATTGCCAGATTTCTAACATGGACAATAGCTGGACTATTTTTAAAAGATTTAAGCGGGATTTTTAAAAACTGAAAAACCAACTTTTGTATGAGAATGACAGCCCAGGCTTGTCCTTCATGTAACTGGTATGTCCTGGTTCCCATAATTTATTAGTTATATTTTTTTATATTTAGTTCTTTGTTTGAGACAGAAGTCTCGTGTAATCTATACTGACATTGAACTCCCAATCCTCACCCCTGCTTTAACCTCCCAGAGGCTGGGATTGCAGGTATGTGCTGCCTTGCCTGGCTTTGATTTTTCTCCTTCTCTCCCTCCTCCTTCTCTCCCTCCTCCTCCCCCCCCCTTCTCTCACTTAGTCCCTCCCTCCCTTCCTGTCTCCCTCCCCATCTGCCCTCCTCACTATGTAGCCCCGACTAGCCTGGCACTGGCTATATAGATAGACTGCCCTTGTCTACACAGAAATCTGCCTTCCTCTGCCTCACGAATGCTGGTAGATTTTTCCTGAACTGATGAATTGTTATTCGCAGGGGAAAAATATTAAAACTATTACTTAGTCTATCAGGGTTTGGCTAAATTATTTTTTAAAATATAATATGGACAATAAGAAGTAAGGCACATAGCTTATTTCATGACCAACAGGCAATGAACAGTAGCTTATCAAAATTATAGACTTTGTCTCTCGCTCAGCATTAACCAGAGACTGATTCTGTCTGAGGAGACCTGAGACACACTTGGTGTCTGAGTCAATCAGGATATCTTTGGTTTTAGTTTTATTTTAAAGGGTTTTGTTTTTTGTTTGCTTTTTATTTGTTTGTGTGTATGTATGCACGTGTTCATGTTTTCTAGTGTGTTTGAAGGCCTCAGGAGACTCTGGGTATCTTCTCCAGTTTGATTTTTCAGGCAGTTTTTTCTCACTGAACCCACAGTTTGTCAACTGGGTAGACCAATTGGCTCACAACCTCCCTGTCTTAGCCTCCCCCACTTTTCTCTCTTCTTGTGTGCTGAAGTTACAGGCCGGTGTCACCACACCCAGCTTTTACGTGGCTTCTGAGGACTTGAACTCAGGTCCTCATGCTCTGGTGGCAGGCATTTTACTGACTGAGCCGTGTCCCCAGGCCTGCTTGTGTTTATTTTTAGGTTGAGCTGTAGCCCAGGCTGGTTTCTAACCCCTCCATAGCTAGACATGACCTTGACCTACCGATCCTTGTGTCTCTACCCCAAGTGTTGGAATTACAACACTCTACCTGGCTCCACTCTTCCTAGCTCACAGCACTTTCAGATCTCTTGGGAGCCGCTGTGCTTTGAGCATGCAATGTAGACTTGGAACTTTAACATGGAGCACTCTGTGGCACCTTGAGTCCCCAGGTTAAGCTTGGTGTCCATTCTCCTGTTTCCTTTATTGTCCTAATTTGTCCTTGTTCTTCTGTAGGGGACACCCGTGTTTGTGCACGCCGGTCCCTTTGCTAACATCGCTCATGGCAACTCGTCGGTGTTAGCTGATAAAATCGCACTGAAGCTGGTCGGGGAAGAAGGCTTTGTAGGTAAGTCGTTTTGCTTAATGCTTAGTGATCGTAGACTCCTGATGGGATTGAGAAGATAATGGCTGGGATAGGGTATCGACATGAAATCCCATCTTTTATACGTCTCTTTGGAGAGGGGCTTGGTACTGGAGCGCTATTGTTCTATCCCAATACCATTGGTTCTGTGGTCCAGCACGAATGCTCTTCAGAGCTCTTGGACCTGTCAACTGAATGACCTTGGACATATTTTTAAGTGCCTTTGAACCTCATCTATAAAGTGGTGCTAGTGAAATTATTTTAATTCGTCATCCAATGGCTATATACTCATATTCAGAACCTACCACATTCAAAGCTCAGAACTGGGGATCCCGTGGTTAGCAGAGCCGATCGAGCGGCAGGCCTTGTGGAATGTACTGTCAGTGATGGACGCACAGGAGACTGTGGTCACTGCCTGAGCTGTTAGCGCTCATCATAGTCACTGCCTGAGCTGTTAGCGCTCATCATAGTACTAGTAAAATCAGTGTTTGTTTCTTCCTGGAATCCTGGCATGGTTTTGTAACCTCTGATAGAAGGGAGGTTCCCAACCAATAGGCTCAAAGTTTATTTGGTGGATTTTTTTTTTTTTTTTTTTTTTTTTTTGGTTTTTCGAGACAGGGTTTCTCTGTGGTTTTGGAGCCTGTCCTGGAACTAGCTCTTGTAGACCAGGCTGGTCTCAAACTCACAGAGATCCGCCTGCCTCTGCCTCCCGAGTGCTGGGATTAAAGGCGTGCGCCACCACCGCCTGGCTATTTGGTGGATTTGTCTTGTCTGCTGTCAGAAGCCACCTGCCATAGAGTTTTCGTCATGCTTACTAGTCACGGTCTAAGGCCAGAAGAATGAAGTTATAAAGAAGCCGAAAACAAAAACTAGGATTCCTGGAAGCGTACTGGGAGGGTTTATTATCAGACTTTACCCTGTCATCAGGCAGCTCCCGTGATCCTGAAACTGTCCATAATCAAGGATAACAGTTGCTTACTTCTCGCTTGGCCATCGGCCTCGTGCAAGCTCAAAACGCGAGTTCTTTTAGTAGAAAAAAAAATTCCACTGGGTGGAAGAGCCTAGATCTGCGCTTTCAGGCTGTGACATCTCAGTGTTCTTTCAGCATTATTGAGACTGATTTAAGGATCCCCTTGTAGACAGAGTCCGGATCAAATGAGGATTTATGTAATTCCATCCTTCCAAGATCTGTGTAATGCGGCAATCATGTTCTTTGCTGCATAGGCACCAAGTCCGCAGCAAGAGTGACTAGGCACGCTAAGTGGATTTGCTCGGTGGAGCATACATAGCAGTCGAGCTAGTGGCCGAGGAGGCTGGGGGAAGAGCAGACACTGAGAAGATAGGCACTTAAGTGAAGAGGTTCTAATGCATCGACTGTGGATAAAAGGGCTCCTAGCGTAGAGCACTCTGGTGTGTGCTGGCAGAGCTCTCTGATGATCAAGCAGGTATTTTCAGAATATGCATCATCATGACAAAATATCTTTAAATATGTTGATGGTGTCTGCAAAGCTCGCGAGCACTCCTGTGGCCTGGACAAGACATTAGACCCTGGGCTTGGCGGCGTTCTCATGGGGAAAATGAGAAGGCGGATCAGATGAGGAGTGGGATATGGAAGGCGGTGCTGATGCAGGGTTAGATGTTGTGGGATGGGGGCCTCCTTTTGGTAGTAGGAAACAATAACTTTCCTAGGGCTCAGTGTTCTCTTTGGTAATAGCAGAACCGCTTTGCTATTATATTCAATAATATCCAAGGAAAAATTGATTTATAAAACATAGGCAATTACACAAATGTCAACCATGCTTCTGATTACTCCTCTGATCCTGTTGTGGTCTGAGGGGAGAGTTCCGTGGTAATCTTCTTGCCCAATGGGAGAGTCAGGACACTCTTCAAGGCATGTTAACTTGCTGTGCCTCAAATGCCTTGTGTGTAAAGTAAGGCCGTTTAAAAATAAATATTATAATTATGTGTTTGTGTGTGTGTCTGATGGATGGGGGTAGCCATGGCACACGTGTGGAGGTCAAAGGACAAGTTTGTGGGATCAGTTCTCCCTTTCCACTTTAACATGGTCTCTAGGATTTCAAACTCAGGTCACCAGGCTGGCTCAGCAAGCACCTCTACCCACTCAGCCATCTCACAAGACAAAGTAGGGTTTATAAAGGAGCTTTCTTCAGTGGGTGTGACCACTGTGCCTGTCAGGTTCTGGCCTAACACCTGCCAACCCTTACCCCGTCCTCATTGTGACTCTTCCCCCATTATTGATTCCTGACTAGGAATGGTTAAGGTCCTTCTAAGAATTGGGTTTACTGTGGCGTGATAATGATTTTTTTTTTTAGTTTTTTACAATATGCATCATTAGAGTCTGCCATCTTTGCTGTGCAGCAGGAGAGTATCAGCTACTATACCGCTAGTCTTCAGAACATCTTCGTCTGGAAGTCACCAACCCTCCTTTGCTTGGACTCCAGGCACTTGCCATTGAGTCCCAGCAGAGAGTGGGGTACACTCAGGGGGGCGAGGACTTTGCTGACTGACATCTCTTGGATAGAATCTTCCCTGTTTATGATCACTTAATATCACATTCAGTTCTGCCCCAGCATTCTGGCCAGGAATCCTTTTGCCTACCCAGAATAATTATCCTCAGATAATGGAATCAACAGTCCATTTAGTCTCCCAACAGCCCGGTGTTTATTTAATTAACTGCATGAATTTGTCGGATGAGAGCAAAGTGCTTCAATGAGAATTTTAGAGAAAGTTCTGCGGCGACTGTAATGGCCCCTTCTTGTGAGCCAGTGGTTCCTGTGGGAGTCCACTCAATCTCCAGGCACTGCTGGAACACAAACCTCTCTTTGACATCAAACCCGAGTCAAGGGTTATTTTAACAGAAAAACAAAGAGAGGAAAAGAAAGGTATCACTGACTTCCTATTTTTAAATTATTATTATCTCATTTAAATTATAAGAATCTCAAAACTGTTTTCAAGCCTTAGCTTTTGCTACTTGAGTGTGTGCACCTGGAATTGCTCATGCTCATAGCTGAGGGTCCTTATATCCGATGGTTGCAGCCACAGGAATCCGTGGGTAGAATTTGTAGGTACTGCCTCTTCCCATGCTTACGTACTGATAGAATGGACCGGATGTGATAGCTTGTACCTGTAATCTTGGAAGACTAAGGCAGAGGGACTGTGAGTTTGAGTCCAACCCACACTTGTCTCAGTAACTCCAGAATACTCCACCTAAATCAATGAATAAATCAATAGAATTGTGAGATGACACCATGCCAGTGCGTCTTAATATACACAGCAGTAGATCATGTTTGTATTGCTCTAACTCCTCTGTATTAGCCCAGTTTCTATTTCTATAATGCAATGCCACCAATTTATATTTTAAAGAAAAGAACTGTTTTGACTTTTGTTCTTAACCTGGGTTGTTGGCCTGAGTCTTCGGATGATCTTCGTATTGGCAGAGTTGTGAGGCAACAAAAGGCATCATATAGCAAGAGTGTGTGTGTGTGTATGCCTGGGTGTGGTGTGTGTGGGTGTGTATATATGTATGTGCATGAGTATGGAGTGTGGATATGCATGAGGGCGGTGTGTATTTCTCCCGTCCTTTTTTTTTTTTTAAAAAAAAAAATTGGTTTTGATTCTTTTGTGTTTTGACTATTGTTTTAGAGGAGCTAATTCTTGTACATGTGCATGAAGATGCCTTAGGAGTCCAGAAGAGAACATCAGATCCCCTGAGTAACGGGTGGCTGTCACCACACATATTGGTGCTGTAAACCAAGCTATAAGAACAGCATCACTGAGCCTCTCTCCATCCCAGGGGAGCTGCTTTTGAGACAGGGTCTCACTTGGTAGTTTTATTTGGCCTGCTCACTGTGTGAACTAGGTTGGTAGAGATTCTCTTACCTCTGCTTTCTAAATTCTGGAATTAGAATCCTGTCAGTTCTGAACACCAGAGCTTGGTTCAGGCGCCACCCTCTCGTGCTTCATAGTGTTTATTTAATTCCAGTGGAAATGGGGGAGGGACCATACTCCAACACAGCACTCTCTTGCCTTGAAATGTCTTTCTCAATACATTGCTGAGTATAGGGGACTTGGGACCACAACTTCAGTCATCTTGCTTTGCCTTCTTCCCCATCCTTTAGGACAGTTGTAAATCTTCCCTTTTGAGTTTCAGGGGACTCCAGCGAATCACTCCACCCAGCTACTGACTTACTCACGCCATCTGTTTTTATTGCAATGAAGTGTTAAATACTCCATCCTTTAGGTAGAAGAAAGCCAGACCAATCTAAACATTCCTATAATTTCATCCACCCTTAAAAAAAAGATCGGAGTTGAAGTGTCCAGCTTCTGAGCTCAGAGGCTCCTGGAGCTCACTCTGCTCTCAGCCAGGGCTTTACTCTGGTATGAAGTTCATTTTTGTGTCTTGAGTAATCCTGGCTTGAGAACTGGCTTGTTAGCAGTGTGACTGGAGGGGCATGCGAACCCGCAGCTGCTAAGTCTGGGGAGTGGACCTTAGGCATTGTACTCAGACAAGCTTCACTGCAGAGATGCTGGTTCAGAGTGTCCCTGGACATCTGATTCCAGGAATTCAGTGCCAACTCCTTTCGCCAGCCTTGCAATGCTGGCCTCTCGCTACCACACTTGTGTTCCGACAGACCAGACCTCTCTTTGGTTTGGTTTTGGTTTTTAGCAGTCAGTCTTTAGTCCTTAAAGAAAATGATAATAAAATTGAGGGAAGCTCAGCAATAGAGTGTTTTCCCAGCATGACCAAGGCCCTGGGTTCAATCCCTAGCACAGATAAATAGTATAGAGGAAGGCAGCAGAGACAGCTCCGTGGTCAAGAGCACCGCTTGCTCGACCTGGATTCAGATCCCAGCACCCACAAGGCAGCTCATAAAAATGTCTGTAACTCCAGTTCCAAAGGATCTGATGCCCTCTTCTGGCCTCAGTGGGCACTAGGTAAGCATGTGGTATACAAACATATGTCAAACAAAAGACTCATACACGTAAAAGTTGATAATCAGTAAATAAGATTGGAATGTTCTGGTGATATACTCCTTGGGAAAGTATACAGGTCAAGTTAACCAATCTCCTTGTTCCCAACACTCAGCTTCACCAAGTCTTGATGTGCTCTTCCTGTGTGCCTTAGGTTAGGGTGTTACTATGTCATAAGACAGATACCTGGGGATTCCATGGCAGAGGTTAGCATGGCCGGGACCTTGGATTCAGTTCCCGGCATGGCTAAAGAAGGCAGAGATTTGACGTAGTTGAAATCTCTGTGACTTGGCTGCTGTGACCTAAATAGTTGACTGTCTGGTTCTTCCTCACAGCAATACTGGGTGGCAGAGCTGGTGAAGGGCGCTCGTGGATGAAAGCCTTCAAGTTAGCTCCTGAGCTCAAGGGACCAGCCCTGGTTACTCTGACCTTCCCCCTCCTGTCTTAGACGTGTCCTGAACTTGTCTTCTGTGTGTGTCTCCTTGGCCTTCCACTGTGCTCCAGGAAGTCTCACACATGCAGAGCCCTCGACTCAACTCCTAGAACCATTAGTCAAAACAGACACCTTTTCTCTAAAAATTATCCCGTCACGAGCATCACAGCAATATGAAATGTGACGCCATCTTCCGTTCCCTCTTCTGCTGTTCTGGAGCAGTGGCTCTCAACCTGTAGGCTAACCTCTCCCTCTAGAAATAGTTACATTATGACTTGTCACAGTAGCAAAGTCACAGTTATGAAGTCGCAATGGAAGTAATTATATGGTTAGTGGTCACTGTAACATAAGGAACTGTATTGAAGGGTCGCAGTTTCAGGAACATTGAGAACTGTTCCTCTAGAAGGAAGCACTCTCCAAGTGGGACAAGGTATCATTTCTGGGTATACATTGATACTTTCTTCACAAAAGATCTGCAATTAACTTTCTCAAACCTACTCTGTTTACAACATTAGGTTACAGTAATTTCTTTAACAGCACCCTAGACCCATAAAATGTCAGACACCTCCATTTATTATGTAATTAAGGATCAAACAATTTAATAGGTATTTGTAACTAATAGTTTACTGGCTGTCTGTAAGAATCAATTGAAAATAATACTGTATCGTCCTTAAGTAACTCCCATACCTCGTTAACAAGACACGTGTTAGGCACCACCCAACTCTACAAACCCTGGACCAGATGTGCTCAGCCTCTCAGCCTCAGCGCGGTTCTTTGTTCCTACGGCAACCGTTCTGACTTAGCGTCACAAAGTACAGAATGTCATTTAATAGACAATTCTCTTGAAACAGCGACCTGCTTCACAGTAGTAGGGCTTGTCCTACCTAACAGATAATGCCTTTCTGTCCTCAAAACCGTAAACTATTCCAGACTGGAGAGGTGGTTCAGTGGTTAAGAGCACTTGCTGCTCTTACAGTGGACCTGGGTTCAATTCCCAGCACCTACCTAGCAACTCACGACTGTCTGTAGCTCGGTTCTAGGGGCTCCAATGTCATCTTCTTGCTTCTGAGGGTACCAGGCTTGCATGTGATGCACAGATACATACATGCAAACGAAACGCCCGAACACATAAAATTAAATAATAAAATAGTTAGGTTTATATAAATATTTTTAGAGGCATTTTAAAAAGTAAAATGTTTTAAAAAGCCATTCTGCACGATAGGAAAGCTCAACCTGACCTTGACCTTTTCTTTATGCCCTGCATGATGCAAATGTGTCTAAAAATGAGCTCTGTGGCTCATTCCTATTTATGATTTATGTATATTCCAAACAGCGTGCTTGGCATATCGTTCTGCTTATCATCGTAAAATGTGGAGTTCAAACAAGACCCTTGTCAAAACATCGTGATGCGGAGAGATTAGTGCTGTGAGGGCTGACATAGAATGACTTTAAAAAGTGGTCCTGAGGTTAAGCTGGAGTTTTGTAACTCGTGATTACATGAGCCTTCTAAAGGATTTTCTCTAACATCCATTGCACAATCAGTTTTCAGATTACGTTATATGACTGCTATCCTAACCCATCTGGACCAAGAACATCTAGCCTCAGGGTGCTGGACAGGAGCCAAATTGCCTTTTATAGTTCCAAATATTGCAATTATGTGAGGTTGTTTTTTTACATTTTTTAGCAGTATTTGGTGTAATTACAATATGATACTGTTCCTCCACAAGGCACATAGTGAATTTTGAACGAGGAAAGCTGGGAAACTGGCAATTCCTAAAGGAGTATAATTTAGTATGCCTTGTCAGGGACCTCTTTGCATCTTTGGAGAAGGGTGTTCTGGAGAGGAAACAGATTGCTTGTTGCTCTCTAAAAGCTGCAGGCCTCCAGTCACCTGTAACTATAAATAATTCTCATCATTTCGCTATTAATGTTTTGGTAGAAAGTCTGTCGCTGTGAAATCGGCGTAAGGGTGTAGGGTCCTGTGGGCTGCTTGTCTAACTCACAACAAAGCAGAGTTTTAAAAGCTAGAAACAAAAGAGGTGTCTGGATGAAATGATAAAGACAGACAATAGAAGAATTTAAACAAAATTAAAAGTAAGAAATGAGGGAACAGCATTGCAGTAAATCACATTCCTCTTGGGCACACCTCGTCAACCTGGCCAGGATGTCTGTAACCACTGCTATCTTACCCTGGAGACCTAGTGGGGTAAGAAAGAACATTGTAAAAAGCATAGATAACTTTTCTCTTATTTATATATGTTCATGCAGAGATAAAATCCAAGGCACCAACTTAAATTTATCGTAAGTAATAAAAGTTTTAGCTTGCCCAGTTGGCTACGGCATAAATATGTAAAAGTCAATAGTCTTCCTTTATGTCAAGGTTAAACATATTATAATGTGGAAAATGATCCTATTTATTCATACCCTTCTCCACGCTATAAAATAAAATAGGAATACATTTAGCGAGACATAAACGTGGAGAAAGAAAAATACAGCCATGTATGAAACTGAAAGTTATTGATACCTTGAGTAGTGATCCCATGTTCTCTTTGTCAAGCTGATACCTATGGCTGTTCTATGCTGCACTGACTTTGCTCCAAAAGCAATGAGGGAATGTGCTGTGAGCCTTTTTGAATGCACTCCCTTTTAACTTCTTAACGGGATGTTTTCTTTTAATGTTTGCATCAAATGATTTCAGGAGCTCTTGGATTTTTCAACATTTTATGTATGTATGTGTGCACGCCTATTTATCTGGGAACTGAACCCAGTCCTCTGCAGGAGAGCAAGGGATCCTAATGACCAATCTCCCTCTCCAACCCCCATTTTTTATTTTTTTAACTTTACTTTGATACGGGATGCCATGTAGCCTATGCTGGCTTCCAACTCAGTGTATAACTGAAACTGGCTGGGAGCTGCTGTCCCTCCTGCCTTCCTCTCTGAGTGTTGGGATTACATGCATGTGTCACCATTTCGGGATCCATTTGTCTAGCGTCTAAGAGAATTGGTTTTGAGAGAGAGAGAGAGAGAGAGAGAGAGAGAGAGAGAGAGAGAGAGGAGAGAGAAAACAGAACCTAAATTGACCACCTCTCCTGCCTCCTTTGGAATGTTCTCAGCCTGGTCTTGTCTTTATTCAGGACGAGTAGGTTTGGTGTTAGGAAAATGCTACAGCACTGGTTCTCAACCTTCCTAAATGCTGCAGCCCTTTAACACAGTTCCTCATGTTGTGATGACCCCAACCATAATATTACTTTCATTTCTACTTCAGAACTATAATTTTGCACCTGTTATGAATTGTAATGTAAATACTTCATACGCAGGATATCTGATATTCCACCCCTAATGGAGTCTTGACCCACAGATTGAGAACCCGTTGGCTGTATAACTGTTACTGTGTGGCCCAGAGCACCATGCGTATAAACAATATTTTATCGTGATGTTTATTATCCCAGCAAAAGGCGGACATTACAAAGATGGTTTCTTCCTTTTTTCCTCCCTCTCTCCTTCTCATCCTTTTGTTTCTTTCTATTGGAATCTTATGGTGTCCAGGCTGCCCTTAAACTCACTGTGTAGCCAAGAATGACCGTGAATTTTTAATCCTCCTGCCTCTACCTCCTGGGTGCTGGGACTATGGGTATGCCCACTATACCAAGTTTGTATATACAGTGGCCAGGATCAGACCTGGTGCCTTGCGCAGCTAGGCAAGTATTCTAAATCAAAGTTTTATCATGCCCATTGGCCTTGCAAAATTTTGGAGCAACGCTCATGAAGGGTAGGTTGAAGTTGTTCCCAGAAAGACTATAATTCCTAGCTATATGTCCAGCTTCAGCACCGTGAAGCCAGCCTAGAGGACAAGTTCATATCCTGGACTTTTCAGTTAATTCCATGTGGAGAAGTCTCCCTTGAGTCTAAACACTTTTAAAGCAGTATTTATTTCATCGTGTAATATTCCACTGTCAGAATACAAATTCTCTGGCTTCCGCCTTGCATGCCTGGTTCTTCTCCTCAGAACCTCTTCTTTGCTCTCTGTGTCCCCTGGTGGGGCCTTAACTCACCTCAGGTGTCCTACCATGCTTTTGTTTATCCCAGTGACCCTCCTGAACACCCCATGAGACCTTCAGTGGTCTGCCCCTCCTACCTCCTGACCTCCTAGCAAAAAGAAGACCTTGCAAAACAGATGGGGGTGGGGAGTGGGGATCTGGAAGCTAAAACAACTTACAAGGAGTGCCCTGGAAGCCTCTGGGGAAACTAAGACTCACCAGGCTCCTCCCTGAGGTGACATCTGATCTGTAAACCGCCACAGCAGTGTGGTGGGTGTCTGTTTGGAAGAGCAACCTGCGTGGTGGACCATGAGCTCCAGCGACGCGGCTGTCCTTGGTGGTCACTCAGGCTGGTGGTGGGGATGGTAGGGGGCGATTCTCGCTGACCCAGCTGCTTGAGAGTCACCCATGCTCCTGTCAGTAACCCGACCAAGCGAACTCATGGTTCCACCAACTTCTCTGGGGTGCTTTCCTTGGCTTGTTGTCAGTGCCCTACCTAGGGTGGATACACGGTTGTTGACATCTCTTCAGGAAAAGGCACAAAGCAGGTGGTGACAGAGATGACTCGGCATGAGCTCACTTCTTCCTGGAGAAGCATTCTGAACACTACCGCTTTCAGCTTGAGGGTGACCATGGTGAATCCCAGAAGGTCTTAGCTTTCCCAGCCCCCACCCCATCTCTCTGTGTCCCTCTCTCTTGAGACAAGGCTGGTCTTGAACTCCCGTATCTGAGGATGACCTGGAACTTCTGATCTTCCCGCCTCCACCTCCAGAGTGCTAAGCTTACACACATTTGCCAACCTTGCTTAGTTTAGGAGGTGGTGGGGTAGAATCCAGGCCCTTATACAAGCCCTCCACCTACTGAGCCACAGCCCATCCAGGAAGTCTTTTGAAAAGGGGTGTGCCTCTCTTCCTCATTCCCCACTGGTTGGGACATTTAGTTATGATGGTGGGTACTCCAGCAATAATCCTGGACCCCTGGGTAGTAGCAGCGCCAGATGTCAGAGGAGCTGGTACACCAGCACAGAGTGCCAGCTGTGATCATCATTTATGTGAGAGAAAATCACGCTGATATTGGCATTGTGCCACTTCTTCTTGGCTCCTCATGTTTGTGGGTAAGCCTAGTCCTGATTGGTTCATTTGTGAAAACAGCCTGCTTGTAGACACCCTAGTATTTTTTTCACTTCAATCATTTCCTCCTGTGTATTTAGCGTAGGCTACGGGGTTTCCTTTCTCTGCACGGCATTAACTCTGGGACCGAAATCAAGGTGACATTTCTAATTTAGAAGAGAGGCAAGGTTTGCGCAAAGTTTAACTGATGAAAGAACTGAACTTCCAGGGGTAGAATGTGGTCATAACTCTTGGTGTGATGTGTGTATGCCTGTAAAGGTCAGAGGTCAATGTGAAGTATCCCCCTCTATTGCCTTCCGCCATACCTTTTTGAGACAGTTCTCTTGGGGAGGCGGGAGCTCAGCTCACGTTTGTCTAGATTCGCTGGCCATTGAGCCCCCAGGCTATTCCTTTCTCTAACCTCCCAATGCTAGGTTACAAACACACGTGCTGAGTCTAACTGGGTGCTTGGCATCCAAACTCAGTTTCTCAGGCTTGTGCGGCAAGCTCTGTACCCCCTGAGCCATCTCCCGGCCCCAGAACTCGTTGATTGATGACTCAGAGTCAGCACCGAGGAAACCAGCTGTTGGCTAAAAAGCTTTGGATTCAGCCTTGAATCAAGACAGCAGAAACCACTATTATATTTGTGTTAACCTGGGAGTGCCGTGGGATATACGTGTAGGACTCTGGAGGGTTTCCTGTTCATGGTATGTTAAAATCATTTCCACTCCAAACTCTCTCTTTTGTGTGTATCCTAAACCAAGAAGTGGTTTTTGGAAACAACTACTTTCATAGTTATTTTAGGTATTTTGAGGCATTATTTTATGAAATTGCTGCCTGGTCTTAAAGAGTAAAAGCCATTTACACTCACCCAAAATATTCACACAATTTTATAAAATAATCCAAAGGACTAAAGGATATGGGGAGAAAAATACAGATGAAGGTAGTGTTGAGATTGCTGGTGTTTGGAGCTCAGTATGTTTGGACACAGAAATGCCCAAACACACGATCAGTGTCTAGAAGCTGCATGAAACCCAGCTCTAGCCTCGGTGCTGAGTCAGGAGTTAAAACGGACGCATCTGCCACTCAGTGCAGACTACATTGGAACTCAGTGAGAAATAACAGCCAGAGTCATTTTTTTTGCACAGAAAATCTCAGCCCTGCCCCCACCTGCCTGGCTTCAGCTGGTCGGCTATTGCCTGCATATGAACTGCTCATCCCAGGGTAAAGGCAAGTGTGACATGCTGTCCACAAACCCTGTCGGCACCTCCAGCAGGCAGCTTGAAGCGCCCAGCCCACTCACACACTGCCATTACCATTTATATTAAGCTCTGTGGACAGCATCCAACAGCCAGTCTTGGCATTAACCACACCCTCTGAAATTACAGACCCAAATTTCCTCCTTTTCCCCTTCACCAAGCACACCAGACGGCATCCTTGGGCGGGTAATAGCAGAAGGTGTGCTAGGCACTTGGCTCTGGTCCTTCCTTCCAACGTCACAACTCTTAGGACCATGGGGGCCTGTCCCCATTGTGTTTTTCATACATTTTGAACATATGTGCAAAGGCAAAATAGAATTCAATATTGTGTGTTTGTGCTCTGAAAATGTTGTAGACGTCCAGATGGCCCCTGTCTGACACAAACCTCACAATAGTAGGAGAGCATCTCTGTTCTGTGGACAGCATCCTGGGAAATTCGGGATCTCCGTTCTTTTTGGCTGGTGATAGTAACATGATAGATACTAGGCAGTCAGCCCCACCATCACCAAGGAAACCGCTCGTAGGCTGCAGTGCGATGTTCCGTGAGGCGAGAATGTTCCACGGGTTGGAAACATGAAATGTACTATCATCAGCTTATCGAATTCTCAACTTTGTGTGTGTGTGTCAGGACAAACGAGAAGCATCTGTGCATATACCCTGCATCTCTAAGCTCCGGCCTTGTAGATTACCCCCCAGAGTGTAGCATGAGCCCCTCTAACTGCCGGGGAGTCATCTTCTAGGGAGAGAGCCCCGTTATCAGCCAGTTGTCCCAATAAAGTAATCCACATGCTCACTACCATTTTGAAATACCATTGCCTTTAATGGTCTCTTTTAACCATGTCAAGGAATAAGTGTTAAGGACACTTTTTTTGGCTTTTGGAGACAGGGTTTCTTTATGTAGCTTTAGAGCCTGTCCTGGAACTAGTTCTGTAGACCAGGTTGACCTTGAACTCACATATCCGCCTGCCTCTCTGCCTTGCAAGTGCTGGGATTAAAAGTGTGTGCCACCACCGCCTGGCAAGGAATGTGCCTTTGTCTGGCCCTCTTATTGCTATAGCCCATTATCCTTCCTTCATGGTATCGCCCTGTTTTGCTCCATGGTCGGGTAAGTCATCCATCAGTATTTTCAAAGTTCTCCTGGATGTCAGCTGCCCTATTCCCTATGGCGCTGCACAGAGGTTGCTAATGCTGGAATGAGTGATGTTCCCAGGGGCTTCCTCTGCCCTGGGTGCCAGTGCTGAACAGAATGGGCCAACACTACCGTGGTCTATTTGTAAGAAAAGGGCAAGCCTTTCCCCCCGCTTTGCTCTTTTTTCTCCTAGATAAAGATGTGGGTGATCCTTTTCCCAGAAAATGTTTGGCTAAAATACAGAGGCAGAAGTAATTTCTCTATGAGCCACATGTGTGCAAGAATCATCCCAGGGTCCAGAGAGCTGGCTCCACTGGGAAAGCACATGCCATGCATGTATAAAAACCTGAATTTGGATCCCAGCACTCATATGAAAGCCGGCGGTAACCCCAGCACTGAAGGGTGGGGGTGGGCGGATGCGGCAGCCTCCTGGAGCTCCTTCACCCACCTAGCTCCATCAGTGAGTTCCAGGTTCCGTGAGAGACCATCCCTCAAGAGTCGGTGTTGAGCAAATGAGGAAGACCCTGACTTAGATTCCTGGTTTCCGTGTATACACAGGTATGTGTATGCATGCCCACATACATATATACATGCCATAAATTAAAAAGCACATCCAAAGATTATAGCTTTCACTTTTAATATATTTTGCTTCTATCTTCATGACTTCTGGGAATCTAGAAATGATAAAAGAACTTCACAGAAAGCCAGTCTGTTTGCTTAGTTTTCAGACTCTGTGATCAGAGTTTCTAGTGAGTCAGAACGAGCTGTCCTGGCTTTGTGAGCATGTCCTTTCTGCAGGGGCTTTATGATAAGATGTGTATACCTCCACATTTCCTGCCTTCTTCCTTACATGTATTTCCATGATCCCCTCTTATAGAAAAGGCTCTGTCCTGTCTTTCCATTTTGTTAAGACACCCTTGTTAGTAGCCAAGCCAGGCAGAATTCTTTTTCTTTCTTTTTTTCTTTTTTATTCTAAGCCACAGCCTCACTGTGCAGCCAAGGCTGACCTGACTGGCAGTCTTCCTGCCATGGCTTCCTGAGTGTGGAATTATGGGTGTGTACCACCACCCTCAGCTTCAGAATTTGTCTCGGGGCAGAGGGAGTGGACATACAGTCCACATCTCAGAAGCTGCAAGAGGACAGCTTTGCCCCGTATAATCATCCAAAAAGCAAACTCACCTAGTCCAGAGCTTACATTTTTATGTGGGCAGTAAAGCTAACATGTAACACTGGGCACAGTAGGGCACACCTTTAATCTCAGCACTTCGGAGGCAGAGTTCAAGGCCACCCCGGTCAGTAGAGTGAGTTCCAGGGCTACGTAGTAAGACCCTGTCTCAAAACAATTAGTAGAGTGCATAACTTTATTTTTAACTAGGCATTTTGTTCCAAAATTTAATTTTCCCTTTGACCAAAATCAACTTCCAAAACAAGATAATTCATGATGGTTCTAAATTACTGTATCTAATTAATCTCTGGAGATGTGGAGAAAGTTCTGAATCCTTCTTTCAAAGTACATTGGTATTTTTTATTTTTTTAAAGCATGTTACTGTATACACACATGCGCATGAGCACACACACACACACACACTATCCAAGTGGCCCTGTGTCCTGTTTATTTATCATTGACTCTTTGAGGCCGAGTCTCCCCCTGTAGCTCAGACTGGACTAGAACTCACTGTATAGACCTTACTGGCCCTGAGCTTCCCAAGCATCCTGCCTCTACGCTCCCCCTGCTCAGTATTGGGGTTGCAGCCCTGTATCATCACACTTGACCCTGTGGGCTCATTGTATGTTGTTAATGTTCCTTTTCCTCCCCTAGAGTACACCCCCAATAGCTTCCTCATGCTCCGTGCCTCAGCTTCGACCTGGCCACTGGGCACGAGAGAAGGGTCTTCAAAATAACATTAATTTGTGGTTTTACTGATCTCTTCCTTCAGACTCCAAATATGTGCTCAGTAAGTTCATATTTTTTGTATCCTCTATGGAAATTCAACTCTTTTACATTTAATAAAGTCAAGGGACCGGGAATTACATAAACAGAACCTACAGAGCAGAAAGGATTTTGTTTTTAGTAAAATTTCGTAGGCCTAAGACGAGCTAGCTCCTCACACACAATTAATATGTTTGAAACCGAGGTCACCGTTGTTTTTCAGCTGTAACAATAATGCGGAGCCTCCCTTGTGGGTGACTGGGCAACTCATCCCGGTTACTTAGTCTCCTTCTAGCCACTGAGAAAATAACTAAAAGCCCTCCAAGGCCAGCCTACCTTGAGCTCCAGCGCAGAACGCGTGTGCTTCGGTGACTTTGAACCGACTCCTCCTGAGTTCATCTGCAGGCAGCTGTAACGAATAAGTGTGTTTACCCAGTGCAGAAGGGGCCTGTGGAGACTCCATCTCTGTTTCCTTCAGCCCTGCTCAGAACTCACGACCCAGAGTGCTTCAGGGTGACGCCTCACTCCGTGTGCCTCATTTCTTCCTCTGTGCGCGTCCCTTGCATCTCTCGTCTGTCGTGAGAAAGTAAGGTGTGGGCTGGACGAGAGCTGCAGTTTCGTTTTCCCCTCTGTTTATAAGAATTCATTTTGAGAATTGACCAAATCTGTCCTGTGCAGACTTTTTTTTTCCAGCCCATTCTGAGCTGAGCTGGTTACAGTGAGTGACTAGTTCGGTGAGGACTTCAACAGCCCATAAATCCAATTTCCCGTCCAAGGATAATGGAGAACTCAATATGTGGTATATTATATGTGTGTGTTGCGTGCATCACACAGAGTATTTATCGCTGCCATAAAGTAGCTATGAAATCTGACAGGACTGATTTTTCTTTTATCTTCTGAGTGCTTATGGAACAAAGGGTGTTTTCGTGACCTAACAAGGTGAAAATTCAATTCGCAATTCTAGTGATAATCTTCAGGTTCTTCAAGTATGAGAAACTCAAGGAAAACCTGGCTCGGTGGAAGGAGGGTCTCCTCAGTTGGGAAACAAAAATGAGGATTTCAAAACTAAATCAGTTTCCTTTTTTCCCAATCCGTCTGCATTTTGGTACAGAGACTCTAAGGCAGGAAGTTAGAGTTGCCCACTCCTCCAAACAATGGCGAGAGAGCTGGTGTCTGGTTTTTAAAGAGAAGTCTTGGGGGGTCTCAGACAAGTGGGGAAGTGGCTCCAGGACACCTCTTGGTTCTGAGGAGGGCCACCACGATGTACTGTGTGGGCTACCTGTGCTTGGTGTCAGGAACCAAATCCTGATAGCCCAAGTCCCTGAAGCATCCACTAAAATCATTCTTAATTCACCCTAAATCTCATCTGCTCTCCAGTGCCTAAGCCCCACCTCTGTTGCCATGGCAACTGACAATTAGGAGAGGTGATGGGTAATCCCCACGTGAATTGCTCTAAGAGGTAACAAATTACTGAAGCCAAAGAATGAAATGCCCTTGGAGCACAACGGTATTGAACTTTCCTGGAGAGCGGTTGGACTAGAGAAATGTTTTGTGCTTGGCTGGTGTGTCAGCAAGGCGGTGTGGAATAGAGACACCCTCAGAGACTGTAATCCCAGGCGCCTGGGTTTCGGTACAGCGAAACCCAGTGA
This sequence comes from Alexandromys fortis, assembly GCF_014885135.2. Taxonomy (NCBI): domain Eukaryota; kingdom Metazoa; phylum Chordata; class Mammalia; order Rodentia; family Cricetidae; genus Alexandromys; species Alexandromys fortis. The sequence continues at coordinate 692,153 of NW_026067907.1, forward strand.
CCCCGAGCACAGTGATTGGAACCTTCCCAGCAGTGGCATCATAGGCTTTAAGCTCCGCTTAAAGGCTCCGCTTTTCTGTGGGAAGAGGGAAGGAATCACCCAGATCACATGGCCTATGTCCATTGTCTTGATGCAGGAGGGTCCATCCCACTATGGGTGACACCATTCCTAGGCAGCTTAGTCTGGGATGTATCAGAAAACTTGGATGTATCAGAAAACTTACTGCGCATGAGCCTACGGTTAAGCCTGTAAGTGCCATTCCTCCAGGGCCCATGAGCCAGTTCCTGCTCTGGGCCCTTGATTAAAAAAATTTCCCTTGGCTTTTGTAAGCTGAAACAGATCCTTTTCTTTCTAAGGTGCTTTTGGTCAGAGTGCTCTCAAAGCAACAGAATAGAACTAGAACAAAGGGTCGGTGGAAATGCACAGTAGATGTTCCATTTGGGTCTATGTCTCATGCCTGCTTTTTTAAAAATAGTCCCCTCTCCCTCACCGTATACACATCTTAACAGTAAGACTGACATCCCTACCCCCTTTGTCTTCCCATGCCGAGCAGTTTCCTATGGCCCCTCCTTCCTCCTTATATTATTAAGTCAGGAGTCACCTTAGTCCCCAACTGCCTAGTTGCACTGATCCCGTTATTGATGCAATACATCAAAGCTGGGCTGAGCAGAATTTTTTATTTGGATAATTCAGACTCCGGGATCTCAGTGGATGAGGTTACAGCAATTAACATAACAAGCTTGCACAATCTTGTAGTCTAGCCTCCCGTGCGGTTCTAATATTCTCCGAGGGAGTGTCTGCAAAGTCCAGCCCGCCTTTGTTCTGCTTGACCCTCAGCTGGCTGCCTGAGTGGGATGAAGATGCCTTTGATTTTTTTGGAAGCAGGCTGCGGTTTTGAGCATTGTAGGATGCCTAGCGGTGTCTCTTACTTAGATGCCAGTAGTGACCAAAAATATCTTCAGAAACTGGTGTTTTCCTCGCCCCTCTAGTGGGGTGGGGGTACCAGGGAACAGCGTCTTTCCACTCAAGAAGGACTCGATGACATTTTATGGTTTGTGATGCCTGTGGTATTGTAGGAATAAGGACAAGAGTTAAGGCATTCGAATAGCCGGAGATAAATATGACACAGGGTGGAATTCAGATTTACCTGCATTCAAGCAAGTAAACAAAATGTTAAGGACAGGCAGACACCTTTAATCTTGGCGCTCGGGAGGCAGATGGGTCTCTGTGACTTTGATGCCACTTTGGTCTACACAGAGAGTTTTAGGGCAGCCAGGGCTACCTAATAAGACCTTGTCTCAGGGGGCAAGGGGAGTTTAGGGCTACCTAGTAAGACCCTGTCTTGGGGGGTAAGAGGGGTTAAAAGTATAAACGTAGTTTCAAAAAGGAAAGGCCACATCAGCATTCCGTCGTGAGTGAGGTAGATCCATGACACCTCCCACCCAGGGGACTATAAGTGGTTAATGCTTGCCCTGGGGAGGTAGTCATATTCTTGGTCAGTCACCCTTGCATGTGCAAACAACCATAGTTAAGCGCACTGGACCCCAAAGCAGATAATAAAAGCAATAACAAGCTATGAGAGGAGGAAGACTTACTGGAAAAGAGTTTGGTGGGAGGGGGAAGGGACCATATATGTAGACCATATATTCATGTAGACCACGAAATTTAAAACTAGAAGAAAGGCCAGAGTCATGCTGCTTGGTCACTGGGGAATGAACTTATCTTCATCCCAGTAATGAAGTTCAGTTGCCTTCCTAAATGGGGAAATCTCAGGCAGGCAATTGCATGTTAGACGCCCCACAGGGTAGCAGAGATTCAGTTGTCCATTGAGAAGAAATGACAGTTTTTCCTAAAACCCACACTGTGTAGGTTTAGTGAGAAGCACTCTGAGTAGAATGGTGGATAGCAAAACATGTAAAGTTGGGACAACTCCTGGTTGGGCCTTAGAGGAACTTGGACACCATAGTGGGTCCCTTGACTTGATCTAAGGGAAATTTTCTTAGACCGAGGAGCCAGAAAGTTAGACATTGCCATCCTGTTCTAGACTTTGATGAACATGTATTTGACAGGATTTCTCTAGAAAGAAGCATTATTAATAAAAATGGGTGTTTGTTTTGAAATCTGGGTCTTAATTATCACCGCCATTTTCTTCAGTATGTACAAGGAGCCAAAGACATCATAAGGAAACTATGGCAAATACAAATTCCCTCCTTTGGGGAGGGGGTGGGGGTTGTGTTTGAAGAGAGCACATGGCCCGCCTCATCTTGTTGGCAGCGTAGCATTTTGTGGCTCTCCTGGCCACTCCTGCTCTATAATTTTTATGCCAGGACGCTAGGCGCTCTGGGGGATTGTCGTGGCCAAGCCAGCTGCCCACACTTCAACCTCTTGTACCCAGAGCTCTGTTTGTGAGTCCCTTCTAGCTTGGGCCCAAGGACTCCCCTTTTCTGAGCTGCTGAAGTTTGAGCCGAGCCACCCTGCGAGATAACGTCTGTGCTTACGGGACAAGCCCGTCCCTCAGCATTTCCTGTTTCCATTCATGCTGGAAGAGAAAGACCTGTGACTGGGAGAAGAGAGACTGCCAAGACAAATAATGACCACGGCTTGCGCAAATATTTTTGATCACAAGCCTTTTGTTGAATAGGCAGCCTTTTGAAACCTGCATTCCATGCTTTTCAGGAAAGCCAAGTCATGCTAAGCGGACTTGCTCCGTGATTTAAGAATATGTCTATTAAGTTCAACAGAAGATGACTCTGGCTTAGGGACAGCAAATAGGATAAGGGAATAAATAGCTTATTTGAGGTCACCAGGGAGGTTCAGCTTGTGGGTGATTCCCCCGGAAGTCCTGAGGAAATAGAACCTGCCAGGGAGAGTAACTTGTCCCCTTCACAGGGACAGGCTGGCACTAAGGCTGAACCCGGCAGTGTCCGTCTCCAAGTTAGTCACTGGTCACGCCTTAGGGAAGCACTTCCTGCTTTAGTAAAGGCTGCTCACCCAAGGGCCCACCTTCTCCCTTCTCCGTGGCAGCCTGCAGTGTGGAAACAAACAGCAGAATCACATGCTCAGAAAGCAGAGGTTTTCAAGGCATTGGGCGAGTCTGGCTCTTCCCCCGTCCCTGCACGGTTCCTGCACGTTGCTTGGCAGCTGGAGTCTGGGGCCTTCACACCCACAGCCCATTTCCCTCCCCTTAACTAAAATGGGCTTTCCCACCACTTTCTTGTTTGCTTCCAATCTGTATGTTAAAATACAAAATTGAGCTGAATTTGTCCATTTAGACATTTGAGACGATAATATCGTTCATTGCTAGATATGTGTGGCATTTACACCATTGCAGCTTTGATTTATAAAGAGCAAAACAGTTTTGAAAGGGAAAAAAAAGAGGATAGGTAGGGCTGACATGGGTTATTTTGTTGCTTTGTTTTGTTTTTCTATTTTTAATGTGTCCCTCTGTCTTTTAGTTGAATTGTGATCTTTGCGTTGGCTTTTGAGTCCCACGCTGTTCGTGTTTGCACTTTTATGTGTCAGGGACTGTGTTAGGTACTGGAGACATCAAGATAAATAAAGGCATGTCCCTCGTTTCTAGTAGAAGCCAGCAGAGTGCTTACATGGGGATGCTGCTTGCACTTGATAGGGTTAGCTGGCAGGGATGCAGATCTCAGGAGTAAGGGGTCTGAAGGAGAGAAACAAGTAGAAAATACCCAAGAGGGCAAGAAGAAGGAAAACTCCCCTGCCTGAGATCCAGACAAGCTTCCAAGAGATGAGCCGCTGAGCTGGGGTTTAGACAAGGGGTTTAAGACGAGGAGAGGAAAGAAAGGAATGTTCCAGACGGGAAGAGAAGAGCAGAGATGATAGTATTATAGTGTAGGCCTCTGCAGGAAACTCAGCAGCGAGACACTGCCACAGGAGGCGCAGGTGTCATATGCGCATGCTCACGCATGTTCCTGCAAACGTACGTCTTTGCGTACCTGTGGGCGTAGGCTAGAGGACAACTCCAGGTGTCGGTTCTCAGAGTCACTATACCAACAGAGTGTCCTCCCTGCCCTGGAGTGTGGAGGGGGGTTTGCTTGAATAAGGCCTTGTCTCTCGGGTGACGATCCTCAGATTTTTTTTGCCCTAGAATCTGCGAACGGAGGAGAATGTGAGGGCCATGCTGAGAGTTAAGACAGAACAGCTAGAACTAAGAAGGGAAAAGATTATAAAAGAAATGCATTCATCCTCAGTATCCGTGAGCAAGAGTCAGGGTTTGGCATTCGTGTTAATGACTTTTCATACTGCCGTGATAAAACACTGGGAAAGACAACTTAAACGAAACATAGTTCATTTAGGTTCTCAGTTTGAAGAGAGTTCATCCTGGCAGGGAAGGGTGGTAGGCAGAAGTGGGTGACTTTGCATCCACAGTCAGGAAGCAGGGAAAGATAAATATTCGTCTTAGCTCAGTTCCTCCCTTTTTCTCTGATCCTCACATCTCAACATCCCTTTCCCTGTGGTCCTCACATCTTCCGCATCCCAGAATCTCCTTTCCCTGTGGTCCTCACATCTTCTGCATCCCAGAATCTCCTTTCCCTGTGGTCCTCACGTCTCCCACATCCCAGAATCTCCTTTCCCTGTGGTTTTCACGTCTCCCACATCCCAGAATCTCCTTTCGCTGTGGTCCTCACATCTCCCACATCCCAGAACCTCCTCTGCATCTTAAGCTTTATCTTCATAGCATCTTCACACAGTAGTCTCTCAGGGCCTCCTTGCAGAGGTAAGAAATCCTCTCTAATTTCGACCAGTATGGATGGAATCATGAGAAGGACTTCATCTGCTGTGTAAGGAAGGAAGGTCCTTTCCATTGTTGTGGTATAAATCCATGCAGAGAACGTAATAAAAATTGGAGCGGGGAGAGCACGCGATGGGGGAGGGGACAAATGAGAGCAACGCCGTGAAACCTAATCTTTTCTCTGGTAACCTAAAAACACTGATTTCAAAACATAAAATTTAATAAAATGACTTGTCAAATGTATGTCAGTGGTCATAAAAGATGTTTTATGTCCTTGGCCCCTGGTAATTTATTCCAAGGGTATACTCTGAAAGAGATTAAAGTCCATGTGCAATATGATTTCAGTGTGTTGTTGTGTGTGCTGGAGACCGCCCAAATGTTCAGTAACAGAGGGAACACTTTTACAAATTTTGGCACATCAGTGAACAAAATTACAAGCTGCTGTTTTTATAATCATAAATTCTGAAAGTTTGTGATACAGAAATAGAATTACACTTTTAAGTTACAGGAGACTACGGAATTCTGTGTATTCTGTAAAAACAAAACAGGTACATGCAGTGCCGAAGGAAAAAAGTAAGAAATAAGTGTATTTAGAGTTTCAGATTCCATCTGAACAAGATTCTTCCTTCAGTTCTTGTTACAATTTCTAACAATTATGCTAGCGTGAATGCCTTCATTTGTTTACTTTTCGCCTTTTTGGTGCTGCCGAGGATTTGAGCTCAGGAATTCACTCATGCATGGCAAGCATTGTGCTACTGGGCTTCAACCCCAGCCCTTAAATATTTTTATATAAACCACAGAATAGTCGTTTACTTCTACTTCCTATCTGGACCGTTGCTTACGGTATTAGTCCTAATGTCAGTAGATGGTGCATACTCCGACATACTTTTTACATCAGCAGTATCTTCCCGAATGACGATGGATCATCACTGCACGTGAGCGTCTTCTTAAAAATGCTGATTAAGCCGGGCGGTGGTGGCGCACGCCTTTAATCCCAGCACCTGGAAGGCAGAGGCAGACAGATCTCTGTGAGTTCGAGGCCAGCCTAGTCTACAAGAGCTAGTTCCAGGACAGGAACCAAAAGCTATGGAGAAACCCTATCTCGAAAATCAAAAAAAAAAAAATGCTGTTAAGTGGGGCTCGAAAGATGGCTCAGCTTAAGGGCGCTGGCTGTTCTTCTAGAGGACTGGATTTGATCTCCAGACCCACATGGCTTATAACTGTCTGTACAGGGATGCATGGTCTCTGTTCTCTGCAGACACCACGCACACAAATGGTGCACAGATAAGCGAACAAGCAAAACACCCATGCCTTTAAATTCTGGCTCTGGTTGAGGAGATCTCATGGGCCCAATATTCCACCTTTCTAACAAGCCCTTAAGTGATGCCATGGTCACATGGGTCACACACATTGAATACCAGAGCCCTGTGGCTCTCCCTTGGGTAGGAAGATAATCTAATGGCTCAGTATCTATCGTGGTTTTGGAAAACAATACTCATGTTCTATCTGCCACCTCCACAAATGCCACAATATGTCTTTGGGTAGGGGATGTACAAGAATACATATATGTGTATGCATGTGCTCATGTGCACACAGAGGCCAGAGAAAGACACGGGATGTCCGATTCCATCAATTTCTACCTTATTCCCTTGAGTTGGGGGGTCTTTCGATGAACCCGGCCCTAGGCTGGTGGCCAGTGAGCCCCAGCAATCCTCCTGTCTCTCTGTCCCCCCACAGTTACAGGTTATGGGTACACACAATCACACTAAGCTCTCTCCATAGATGTGAAGATTCGAACTCAGTTCGCTGCATGTGCACCCAGTGCTCTCACCCACTGAGCCCTCTCCCCGGCCCCTACGGTAACATTTATATTAACTACGACGGAGAAGTCCGTAGAAATGAGTGAGCATCTCTGTGGTCCTGGAATTAAGCTACTGTCTTTCATCACATCTCATGACCAATATCCTTAAGCCATGCCTCGAACTTGAATTTTGCTTGTCAACGGAAATGACCAGCCACCCTTCTGATAAAGTTTGGAATCTGATCACGAAGCTGAAAATCCCATCTGTGCTAAGAAAAGCTTTGGTTTGAGTTAGAGTCCTGGGAAGACAGCTCTTGGCCTGGCAGTGAGTCCTTGTAGCTTGTTGAGTCCAATAGGGTAGAACCTGCCTTGTGCGATGAGCATCTTCCATTGTCAGGTTACCTTTGGTTGCCATGGGATACGGTGCCTTGCAGTGACCTTGGTGTGGCAGGAGTAGGGGCCATTGTGAGCGCTTGCCCTCACATTGGACATTGGCTGCCAGCACTCGCTTCTGTTTTCAGACACTAATTCATTCCCTGCTTGTTTCTCTGCAGTGACTGAAGCTGGCTTTGGGGCTGATATTGGGATGGAGAAATTCTTCAACATTAAATGCCGAGCTTCCGGCCTGGTACCCAACGTGGTTGTGTTGGTGGCCACTGTTCGAGCTCTGAAGATGCATGGAGGTGGGCCAAGTGTAAGTTCTTGCTTTATCTTAGCTTTAAAAAACAAACAAACAAAGACAAAAAAACCAGGGGCTGGAGAGATGATGAGATGATTCAGTGGTTAAAACATTTGCTGCCCCTAAGAGGACTTGGGTTCAGTTCCCAACATCGGCATCTGGTGACTCTCAACTGCCTATAACTCAAGTGCCAGGAAATCAAATGCCCTTGTGGACTCCGTGGGTACCTGCATACACTTAGCACTCATAAATAGACCCAGGTTGCATACACACATACACATAAATGCAAGTTATATAGAGGCTAAAGAATTGGTTCAGTAGGTAAGAGTCCTTGCTTCTCTTGCAGAGGACCTGGGTCCTGTTCCCAGGACCCACGTGGTAGCTCACAACTGTCTGTAACTCCAGTCCCAGGAGATCCAATGTCCTCTTCTGACCTCCTTGAACACCAGGCATACATATGGTACACATATATACATGTAGGCAAAACACTCATAAAACAATTGCTAAAAAGTTTTTTAAGCTCATACTTGTAGTTCTATCTAGCACCTAGGAGACTAAGTCAGGAAGATTGCCACAGATTCAGAACCAACCGAGGCTCAGAGTAGAACCTTTCTGAAAGAAAACATATAGTTTGATTTAGTGTTTGAGACATAGTATATTCTAGATAAATGTTTTCAGTTGTCTGTAAAGTCTGCTTCCTTTCTTTGAAGTTCACCCCTTAGATCACTTGGAGTTTAGTTCATTCACGTCAACTACATGCAATGCCCACATAGAACCACTTTTGAGTCTTCAGATTCATCCCAGACATACCGGTAGGCCATGCTTATGAAAGCGTGTGGACCAGATCAGAAGAGTAAAGTGCTCATTCCTGGATGAGGACCACTGGGGTTGGAATGATGGCTTTGATGGAGGTTTGCCGTGCTTCTACGGATGCCTTTGTGGCACATGGTTGTTATAGACTACAGGTTACACGTAAAACCTCTTTCCGCCCGTCTCTGCCAATTGTGACTTTGCCTTATGACTCTTGAACAGCACTGTGTGCTTCTGAGAGGCCCTGCTTTGGGAAAATTCTCTCTCTCTCTCTCTTTTTTTTTTTTTTTTTTAACAAGGGCTCACCATTTAGCCCTGGCTAACCTGGAACTCACTATGTAGATCAGCTGTGCTGGAACTTATAGAAACTGAGTTGCCCCTGTCTCCCTAATGCTGGGATTAAATAGGTGTGCCACCACACCTTACAATTAATTTTAATATATGTGAAAATTTTTATACCTTTCTTTAAAATGGGCAAAAGGGGCGTTTGTGTATTTTTAAAATTTGTTTGGATTTTTTACTTTAGAAGTTTCCAAGTGGGAAAATTTTTATTTGAAGTTTCATTATTTTCCCATCTGATATCATTATGGCATACAGATATGCAAGACATCAAACCTAATTTCTTAATTAGAGTACTATGGTCACGAAACTATAATCAAGGGTGGTCATCCACTATAAATGGTAACGGGTTTGCCTTTGGCAGACTATGTCATTTGGTCTTTGTCCTAGGAACTATTTCTCATCCCTTTTTATAGCTGAGGAAGCCAAGATTTGCTGGGTTTGGAGACAATGGCCAACAGCAGGTCAATCTGAAGTCAAGAATGTCAGTCAAACCCCCTACTTTGTCCACATGCAGAGCCGAGGGTGGATTGGTGGGACACACGTTCGAAACTCCAACTTGGTGCCAGCTCTTCATTTTGCCTGAAGTTGCGTTATCATTCCAAATGCAAAAATTGTAAAGATACACATTTTGAATTTGCAAAGACACACATGAATCCTTGGCAGTTCTGATCATGCTTAAAATTCCAGTTGTAAAGTGGGTCCTCCACTTTAGACTTTGTTTGAGTCTCTAGACCAACTTCTCCTTTCAAGATAAAATGTACGTATGTATAATTTGAAATGCTCCCTTCTTCCCCTACCATTCCTACATTTAAACCCAAAGGACTTGGTTCTCTAAATGGTTTCAAGTCTGCCTGGTCTGGTTCGGTCTTTATAGAATAAGGGAGGAAATCGTGGAGACCCAGCGGCGGAAACATCACACCTCTGTTCAGGGAACTGGTCAGCCCTAAGATTTACAGTCTAAGCCAGCGGTGGTGGCGCACGCCTTTAATCCCAGCACTCGGGAGGCAGAGGCTGGCGGATCTCTGTGAGTTCGAGGCCAGCCTGGTCTACAAGAGCTAGTTCCAGGACAGGAACCAAAAGCTACAGAGAAACCCTGTCTCGAAAATCAAAAAAAAAAAAAAAAGATTTCCAGTCCAGCATTTTCCCAGACCTCCAGACTATAAAAATGTTCACCGTGCTTTCCAATCCTATTGCACCTCTTACTGTGTGTGCTGCATTGTCAGGCTGTGTTTTCTTCCCAGTTATTCTTTCCTGTTCCTTCCTTCCTTCCGTTACAGTGTCCCAGGGCCTGGCATGTTCTGTATCCCGGAAATGTTTGCAGTCATTGAGTAGTAAATGAACTTTCACCTCTCAGTCCTACGTCCATTTTCTTTCATGTGGCCCACCTCAGTGTGTCAGCTTCTCCCTCGAAACAGCTCTGTCGTACTGGTCTTTTCAATCCAGTGTGATTTCTGCTCCCCTTCGACGTCATCGCACAGATCGCCGTGGTCGCCTTGTGTGTGTTTACTCAGCTGAGGTGGCTCTTTTGATCCGTTATTTGTGCAGTGGAAAATCCTGTGACCTTTGAACTTGCCCATTTTAACACAGTTATTTTTCCCATGACCGTGACCAAAAACCTGACAAGGAGCAACTTAAAGGAGGAAAAGCTTGCTGGGGCTCGTGATCTGAGCCAACAGGATAGGGGTCACCAGTGCAGGGAAGAGACAGGGGCATGAGGCCAATGACTGCGCAGACTCCGCAGTCGGGAAGCAGAGAGATGAAGGCTGGCGCTCATCTGGCTGCATGCTGGGTCCTTGTCATCCAGGCAGGGACCCCAGTGCACAGGATGTCACTGCCTTGATGAAGCCTCTCTGGAAGCACCCTGCAGACACACCCAGAGGTGTTCCTTATTAATGCCCTGGGCATTTCCTAATGCATTCGAGAGGACAGCAAAGATTCCCAGTCCCACGACCAGCATTTTAAATGCATAGCCTGTCTTCCGGGATGCTCACCGCTCTGGATGCGGCATAAGAGCTGACATCCCTAGACCCCTGAGCCGGCACACACACAGTCTTTTTTTGCAGTTAACCCTCTAAATTCACTCCAGTAATCAGAGCTCTTAAGAAAATAGAAGACATTGTATATGTAGCTATGTGGTGGGAGGTGTAGAGTAAGATGGAATCAGGTCACGTGATTATAAAGCCTGGCACGTCCAGGAAGAGCTGGTCGTCCAGGAGTCTGATGGCGGCCTGCTGGAAACGTTCCCTTAGAGGAGCTCCGTCCGTGTTGTATTCAGGTCTGCTGGTGAGCTGAGATCAGCCAAATTGTGGAGATTATAGCTCCCTGCTTTTCTTGAAGTCTACTGTTTTGTGTATTTAATCTCACTAAAAATGTCCTCACCAGAGAAACACACACAGTAATGCTTGATCAAATATCTGGCACTTTGAATTCCCGCCAGGTTAACACGTGGTGTTTAGGCATGTGCAGGCATGTGGAACACTGACTAGATTTCGTTTCTTTTTCTTTTCTTTTTTTTTGGAATTAATAAGCAATTGCCTCCACACTGTCCTAAGTGTCCCTTTCTTCTTTTTGACTTAGGGTGGGATGGAGCCCTTTCCCCAAAAGTATAGCAGTCTCTTCCCAGGGTCTCCCTTCAGTTGACCTGAACTAGTTATATCTGATCGTGTACTACAGAGATCCGAAGCCAGGCTGTTCCTTCATGTTTGTCTGATGTCCAGGTGCCCCTATTCACTGCTCTCTGCATCTTATTGGTGAATTTTATTTTTTGAGGTTTGGGGGAATCCAGTCTACATAAGACCAGTTCTATGCCACTGAACTAAATGCTGAAAACCTCATGTGCATCTGAGAATTAGCTTATAGATTCTGCAGTCTCTATAGGATTTCTATTCAAAGGACATTAGCTATCTCTTCATCGGCTTGGATCTGTTTGAATGTTTTTCAATGAAAGTTACTACTTATTTCATAAAAAAATGCTCATATATCTTTTTATAGATCTGTTCCTATATGCTTAATATTTGTAAATAAAATAATGAAGTATTTCTGTTCTTTTATGTTACATGTTCTATCTCTAACTCGTCTGAATTATCTTCCTTGCTGTACGGATTTAACCTATCAAGTCTTTGGGGAATTCTGTGCTGCCATTTATATCTGAAAATGAGTTCTGTTTCTTCCTCTCAATCTTTCCTTTTTTCCCCTTGTCACCGGCAGGGTCTTTCTAATTGCAAAGCAGTGTTGGGTGGGGTGCTGGCTGCGGGCATCTTCTTAGTCCTCCTCTTAAAGGGGGTGTCTAAACAGCTCGTCGCTAAGTGTGATGCCTGGGATCTATTTTTAATGAGGATTCAGGGATTGCCATTTATTTTTAATTGGCCAAATTAGCATAAAGACTGATGCAGGTTTCCTGTATCTTTCAAGATGACAGTTTGGTTTCTCTCTTTAAGGCTGTACGTGTTGCTGAAATTATTATTACTTCAAGAAATCTTGCCAAAGCAAGTCTGATTCAGACAGATATGTCTGCTTTCCAAGTAACTGGATTTTACTAATCAGTTTGCTAATGGTTTGAGCCAATTTTCTTTTTTTTTCCCCCATTCATATGAGTTAACTATACAACAATTTAAAATTTTGGAGTATTATTTTTTTTTCTTAGCTATGGAAGGCTTGTGTACGCATTACAGTAATTGATTTATTAAAGGCTGAGTAGAATTCTTTCATCAGGCCATCTGGGACTATTGCTATAGAGAGTCTCGTCCCGTCCCCGTCCCCAGCAATGGGATGAGTCTCAGTTTTTGACTCTTTTTGTTTCAGGTAACTGCTGGGGTTCCTCTCAAGAAAGAATACACAGAGGAGGTAAGAGAAACTCATCATTCCACTCAATTCATGATTAGCTTCCAGTTGACCATCAATGAATGACCTCAAGTCCACCGGCAACTTCTTAGAAATGTGCTTTTCTGGACCGAGGAGATGGCTCAGTCGGTAAAGTACTTGCCTAGCAAGCAGCAGGACCTGAGTTCGATTCCTGCCAGGCATGGTGGTGCATGCTCGCTTACTCAGCCCTAGGGAGGCAGAGACAAGTGCACCCCTGGGGCTCACTGGCCAGCGAGAGACTACCTCAATAAAGAAAGGTACACAGCTCCTAGGGAGCAGCCAAGGCTGTCCTCTGGCCTCCACATTCATGTGCACATACTGTAGTGTGGATTTTTAAGAATCCCTGTGAAAATGGGTGGGATGAAGAGGTGAAACCCGTCCGGTGACCTCTGAAAGCTGAAGAAAAGAGAGATATAGGTTTATCTGGAGTCCTCTACACCCACGGAAGTCATCCTGACCCAGAAAAGAGGGAAGCTTATACTTGTGTCTTTCTGTGTTGTAGGAAAAAATCTGATTCTTGAAAGATGTGCGGTTGTTTTTATGGCTTTCCAGAGTGCAGTAACTGTTCTGCGCCTGTTAACTGGCGGCAGTACCACATCGCTCCTACAGGTGGCGCCATGGGTTTAACTGGCGTAGCCAAGCAGGACCCCCTCAGTATCGCAGGGACTTGGGTGCCTTTTGCCCCGCTGACCGCAGAGAGAGGGCTGTTTTATCTGATGGCCAGCCCTCCATAGAAATAGTTGCCCAATCTAAGACTCAGATACATGGACTTGGACCCAGACTAGGTTTAGAAGCTAATTTTAACGTGAATTGCCTCTGTCTCCGCCATCTTTCTTAGAAACCCAAGGTGACTTAGGGCTCTTTTTAGAAGTTTCCAGAGCAATAATGTGAGACAAGATAGAATCAGAAGCTGCCAGTGTGGTGAGGCTGGTCTCGCTTGGGGGCATTGATGATGACACTAAGGCTGATTTCCTTCCAGAACATTCAGCTGGTGGCTGATGGCTGCTGTAACCTACAAAAGCAAATTCAGATCGCTCAGCTCTTCGGGGTGCCCGTCGTGGTGGCGCTGAACGTCTTCAAGTGAGTCTAGCTTTCTGCTGTCTGGGTGCGGCCACACTAGTGACCACACTTGTCCTAAGGGCACTTGGGTGTCTCGGCTCCATCTTGAGACACAGAATCGTCGGCTTATTCTGTTTGATTTGGTTTCATCTTCACGAATGTGTTCTCAAGTGTTACTGTGGAAATGAAACTCAAATAATGAATTACCATCTGTTTGGTTTGTGGGGGAGGGAGGGGTTTTGGGGGTTTTTTTTCCCTTTCTACCTAGTCTGACAGCATGAAGGAATGATCAAAAGGAGATTACTATAAAATTTTCTCAATTAAAAACCCTTAACAACCTGAAACCGTTGAGTCATGTTAGAGAGGATTCTTTCTACCTGTTTTTCTTCAAGTCTGGTTTATTTAAACACAATGTGACCACTTTTGATGTTTAAAATATATTCAGTGTTAGGGAGTGAAGTTCTGTATAAACCGTTAGTCTTTCTTTCAAAACATCACTAAGTGAACACAGATGCAAAAACCACACGCATTCTCTTCACCAGGACCGACACCCGCGCGGAGATCGACTTGGTGTGTGAGCTCGCTAAGCGGGCCGGTGCCTTTGATGCGGTCCCCTGCTATCACTGGTCGGCTGGCGGAAAGGGGTCTGTGGACTTGGCTCGGGCTGTGAGAGATGCCGCGAACAAAAGAAGCCGCTTCCAGTTCCTGTACGATGTTCAGGTAAGTCCCCGCCACCAGGACGACAGTGGGCTGGTGGCTTTGGGGTCTTGCCAGAAGGCCGGCGCTTCGAGTGCCTTCCTAAAGGCTCTGCAGAGAAGGAAGCTCATGACATAAGGCATTAGCATCTGACAAGGTCCAGGTGCCAAGGGCACATCTTATTTCTGTCCCAAACCTGTGCTCTTGAGGCTCTGCTTTCAAGTAGTGGGCCCAAGGGAAGGGAAGGCCCTGGGAGATAAACTAAGGCTTGAAGGGACTGACCTCCCAGCAACAAGTATTTTGAGCAAATTCACAGCTGTTCAGTTATGAGACATTTTTATTATCCATATCTCCTATGGTTCATTCCCATGTGTGTGTGTGTGTGTGTGTGTGTGTGTGTGTGTGTGTGGGAGAGAGAGAGAGAGAGAGAGAGAGAGAGAGAGAGAGAGAGAGAGAGAGAGAGAGAGAGAGAGAGAGAGAGAAGTGTGGGCACACAATGCCACGGCACACATGCAGAAATCAGAGGTCATCTTGTGGGAGCCAGTTCTGCCCTCTCACCTTGTTGGTTCCCGGGATGAAACCATGGCAGGACTCAGCAGCGGGCACCTTTATCCACAGAGCTGGCTCACCGACCCTCATTGTGGTTTCCTTGCACGATCTTACATACTTTTTCCTATTCGCGCTGTTGTACAACCAACTTCTAGAACTAGTCTCGGCTTAGAAAACTGAAACTTCGTGTCCATGTAGCGGCTCCTCGTTTTCCCCTTCCACAGATCTTTCTAGGGACCACCATTCCACCTTAGTTTTAGGAGCTGGACTACTGAGATACTTCATATAAATGGGATCATGCAGTGTTTTCTGTTGTGGCTTGTTTCATATGGTGTAACGTCCGTGGAAGATGTCATAGCCCGAGTGAAAATTGTATCTATTTTAAAAAGACTGGATGTTGTCTTATTTTAAAAACCATATTTTTTAATTGATTTTATTGAGCTCTACATTTTTCTCTGCTCCCCTTCCTGCCTCTCCCCTCTCCTTCAACCCTCTCCCATAGTCCCCATGCTCCTAATTTACTCAGGAGAGCTTGTCTTTTTCTACTTGCCATGTAGGTTAGATCCATGAATATCTATCTCTCTTAGGGTCCTCATTGTTGTCTAAGGTCTCTGACATTGTGATTTGTAGGCTGGTTTTCTGTGTTTTATGTTTAAAAATCATTTATGAGTGAGTACATATAATAACTGTCTTTCTGGGTCTCGGTTCCCTCACTCAAAATGATGTTTTCTAGCTCCACCCATTTGCCTGCAAATTTCCAAGATGTCGTTATTTTTTTTCTGCTGTGTAGTACTCCATTGTGCAAATGTACCACATTTTCCTTATCCATTCTTCGGTCGAGGGGCATTTAGGTTGTTTCCAGGTTCTGGCTATGACAGACAATGCTGCTATGAACATAGTTGAGCACATGTCCTTGTGGCACAATTGAGCATCCTTTGGGTATTTACCCAAAAGTGGTATTGCTGGGTCTTGAGGAAGGTTGTTTCCTAATTTTCTGAGAAATTGCCGCACTGACACTGGATGTTGTCTTTATTGTGTGTATACCACACTTTGCTGACAGGGTTGCTTCCACCACATGACGACTGTAAATGCTGCTGTGACCATACGTGTCCATTGTGTATGTGTGTGCATATGGGTGTGCATCTCTTTCAAGACTGCCAGCAATGGGCACACCAGGATTTCTACATGAATTTCTTTCTTTTTCTTGGAGTCAGGTAGCTTTGCTGTTTGTTTTCTGAAACGGGCTTTCATATAGTCCAGGCTGGCCTTGAACTTACTATGTAACTGAGGGTGGCCCTAGATTCTAATCCCTCCTGCCTCCACTTTCTTGGCACTTGGATTGAAAGCATGTGTCACTATATCCAGCCTTATAGTTCATTTTTTTTAACTCATCTTGACATTGAGCCCTTAAGTATAAAACCTGGATTTCCCAGAATTCACTCTTCTCAGGCAGACACTGTCCTAGTGTCCACCTCGCATCTCCATTCTGGCTTTCATGGTTGCTGCTCTGGTCAATGAATTTGCCCTCAGAAGGTGTTTGTGGCTGCCAGAGTGTCTACCTACAAGCCAGCAACCGCTCCCGTCTCCGTCCCTCACACATTCCCCAGGACTATCTCAGAGGCAGCATCACTGTGTCTGCAGCTTGCGTGACTCCCCAGTGGGCGTGAACAGAAAGCAAAAGCAAGTGAGGGGCAAGGGCTTGGTCACATCTGTCAACCTGAGATCTACAGCAAGAGCACAGGGTTGGGAGAGCTGCCCACATGCCTACAAGAGCACTTTGCGCCTGTCCCCTTTTCATCCTAATACCCCTGGTTGGCAAGAACCAGTGGTGGCCCTGCTCTAGGGTTAAAACGCTGTAGCACAGAGCTGGGGGAACCTGCTCTGTCCCAGAATGAGAAGGAGGCAGATTGGGAGTCCAACTGAGATAAAAGATCAGCATCCGGCTTTGATCTTCAGCTCCAGGAACTGTGTGCAGAAGAATATTTGAGGGAGGGGAAGGGACCTGCAGCTTGAGGGGACAGAGACTCTGTCACTGACAGAGGTGGCAGAAATGGGATAGGCACAGAATCCCTGCTAGAGGAGAGGCATCTTTGACATGTAGGACTTAAGGAGGAATTGTGATGGTTAGTGCAGAATGGATTTATCATGGCAAGGTCACTTGACGAATGGGGGACTAGAATATTCTGGGTTGTGAGTCAATATCAATGGGGGGGGGGGCTCAGGGAGATGGCTTATCCAGTAAAAGTACTTGCTGCCAAGCCTGATGACCTAGGTTCAACCCCATGGACCCAAGCGGTAGAAGTGGGGCATCAGGAATTCAAAGTTGATCTCCAATCTTTTTTGGTTGTTTGGTTTGGTTTGGTTTTAGTTTTTTGTTTGTTTGGTTGGTTGGTTGGTTGGTTGGTTGGTTTGGTTTGGTTTGGACTTTAGCTTTTTAAGACAGGGTTTCTGTGTGTAGCCCTGACTGTTCTGGAACTCACTCTGTAGACCAGGCTGGCCTCGAACTCACAGAGATCTACCTGCCTCTGCCTCCTGAGTGCTGGGATTAAAGATGTGCACCACCACCCACCCTGTCTCAGGGAAATAAAACCTGAATATGAATAAGTTTCTGACATCCATCAGCTCTCAAAGGAGCTGGCCGACAAGCCCCAAGAACCCACCGCTTTTCTCCTCCCCAGGGCTGGTACTGCATGTGTGCCGCCACGCCTGTCTTTTTTATGTAGGTTCAGAAGGATCAGACTCAGGCCTTCGTGCCTTTAAGAAAGCTCTTGGGGAGCTAAGATGTCATTCCAGCCCACGCCTTATTCTTGAAGGAGACGTTTAGTCTTGAAGCCCGGGTGTTCTTCCCGGAAGCACATGTCAGTAGACATGAACTAGCTTTGCGGCATGGTGAGGAAAGTCGCACCCGCGTGCACAGGCTCCTTGCTCATGAAAGGGAACTGAAGCCATGCCTTGTGTTTGTTCCCATTGCTCTTAGGAAACACATATGTTTCACAGTCAGATCTGTGAGACAGAAAGTACAAGATACAACATGGAAATACATGAGCAAGCTGGGCATGGTAGTACACATCTGTAATCCCAGCACTGGGGAAGCTGAGGCAAGAGGGTTAGAAGTTCAAGATTAAAAATAATAATAATAATAATAATAATAAAACCAAAGAGGGGGAAATAAGTGTGGGTAGTCCCTGCCGAGTTCTGTTTGAGAATAACCAGAAATTACCCTCGGGAACCCCTTATTTGCAATGTTTTTCTTTGGTGACTGCAGCTCTCCTAACAGTGAGACATTTGCTCACTTCCCAGATCCCATTGCTCTCCTTGGCATGCTGCAGTTGCCTTCCTTAGAAGGACGAGGTTTCTCAGGGGTTCCGAAGTGAACCCACTGCTCAGGATAGGGTGCCTGGGGTCCAGGAAATATAAGCCCACCCACTTGGTAGCTCAGATGGGCTAGCCTCTGGCGCAAAGTATGGCTTGTGTCCGAGATGCAGAGCCCTGATGGTCGCAGGAACAGTGACAGCTGCTCCCGGGACACCAGGCGGTACGAGTGCCGTGCAGCCCTTGTACCTGTGTGGTCTGGTCAGTGTGAATGAACGTGGACAGTTTCCAGTTGTATGTCTGTCTGAATCACTAGAAAGGGTGTTGGCCAAACTACGTGCGTGTCATTTAAAATCAACGCTCTACTTCAGATACAAACCACGAGCTGAAGTAATTAACATGAACATGGAGATTCATATTCCGCCTATAAGTTATTAATTGATCCTTCCCTTTCAATATTTTATGGACATCAAAATGCATTATTCCATTATCACGGAATAAAAATGGTGAGCCTGTGTGCTTTAGCTCCGTGACCTGGGAGCTGAAACAAGAGAAGGCTATTTTTTATTCAGCGTGTCAGGATGCATACCGATGACTTTATTTGGTGCCGAGCTGAAGCGGCGACCATGTGGGCTTGCTAAGATACGGCCAGGGGTGGGTGGTAGAATGCTAGGTGGTGTTTTCGTCACTCAAAAGAGATTTCTTTAAGCTGCTGCCCTTAGCACCTGATCTCCAAGTGAGCGGAAATGTCACATTTGTAAGACATTGGTTTGTTTTGGTTTTGTCCTCTCCCCTCCACCCCGTGCAGATGCGTGCGTGTATACCCACGTGTGTTGGGGGTGGGGTGTGTATACCTGTGTGCACTTAGAGGTCACAGGTTAGAACACTAAGCATCCCACTTCATCACTTTATTCCATTGGGAGAGGGTCTCGCACTGAACCTGAGTCTGGCAGCCAGCAAACCCCCTGCCGTTCATAGCACTGAGCTTCTTACATGGCTGTTGGAGATTTGAACTCAGGTCTTCATGGTTGCTCAGCAAGAGCTCTTATCCACTGAGACAGCTCCCCAGCCCCACGAAGCCCTTTTACCTTGTTATTTCTGGCAGCTTCGGTTTTAAACCTTATCCTACTTCACTTTATTTAGTGCCCTTTTGGTTTGTCCAGGCAGGGTTTCTTTGTGTTACCTTGGCTGTCCTGGAGCTCTTTGTGATTCAGGCTGACCTCGAACTCACAGAGATCTGCCGATCTGCCTACCTTTACCTCCCGAGTGCCGGGATTAAAGGTGTGCACCATCACCCTGCATTTGGTGCTTTAAAAAAAAATTAATTAACATTTTTACATCATGTCTACCGTTTGCCTTTTTCCTCTCACCCAGTCTGTGCTCCTCTTACTCCTTCTCAAATCAATGGTCTCTTT
This sequence comes from Alexandromys fortis, assembly GCF_014885135.2. Classification (NCBI taxonomy): domain Eukaryota; kingdom Metazoa; phylum Chordata; class Mammalia; order Rodentia; family Cricetidae; genus Alexandromys; species Alexandromys fortis. The sequence goes on from NW_026067907.1 coordinate 711,436, forward strand.
TGCTTTGATTATTGTTGATACGTATAGGGGAATTCATAACTATATAAATTCAACCTGCTGAGTCCATTTTTGTGGCTTGTGTGTATATGATTTCCTGGCTGAGCAATTCGTGTTGGGCTTATCTCTGGGAGAAGCTAATTCTCATCTCAGTTGTCAACAGTTGGCTGCGTTCTTTGTCTACTGGTGAGACCCCTGAGGTCTCCCTTGCCACATGCGTGTTTCTGTTGATGTTGTCGTTGTTCAGGTCTGGCTTGGGCAGCCCTTTTGAGGAGATACGGTCTTACAGCAAATGACTTAATCTGGCTCTGACAATCTTTCTACCTGCTTGCTCTTCTGTGATGCTTCCTGAACCTTCTGTGCAGGCTGGAGTTGTATTGTAGGTTTACCGGTTGGGGCTGGAAGATTGCTCCCTTAAGTAATTCATTAATCCATAATACATTCATCTCTGTGTTGTGACCAGTTGTTTTCTGATGTTCTCCTTTTGCTGTAAAGAGGACCTTCTTTGATGAGGGCTAAGAACTACACTCACCTGTGTAGTTTTAAGAGCCGGGTAGTGGTGGCGCACACCTTTAATCCCAGCACTTAGGAAGCTGAAACAGATGGATTTCTGTGAGTTTGAGGCCAGTCTGAATTACAAAGACAAACAGCTAATGCAATTACATGCAATTACAGCTAAGGCTTCACAGACAAACCCTGTGTCGGAAAAACAAAACAAAAACAAAGAATAAGCTTTAGAGTAGAGTTAGGAACTTGCTAAAGTGGAGGTAGTGGGAGGTAGTGAGTTCTTTGAGATCCATGACGTCACTAGGCCTGGATGGATGGTTAGGCCGAGGCTTCTACCTTCTTCTTCATGTAGAATGAGTTTTGTTTTTCTCCTTTGCTTGTTGAGATCTTTCTTGTTTTTCCTTCAAGGCACTGTTCAACTTGTTTTGTTTTTCCACACTAGGGATCAACCCCAGAGCCTTGTGCACGCTAGGCAAGAGCTCCCCCGACCAAACTACACCCTTAAACGTCCCCTTTAATGTCTTGCCAGCTTTTGCAGATCTCCAAGCTTTCCATGTAGCCTGCCACCTCCTGACTTCTTCTTGTTTACGCAGAGCCTTGATTGCACACTGTCTCCCGTCGCATTTGTTTACTGCGCCATCGTCTGCACTCCATCAGGAATGCTCGCCCAGAAAGTCCCCAGAACTTGTGTGCGATGCCTTGACATTGTGGAAGTTCTTGCCGTGGATGGTTCTTTGCTTCTTCAGCACAGGCTCGGGCAAGGCCTGCTGTGTGTAAGCCATTCTGCTAGACACTAGGCGTATCAGGGTGAGGGAATAAACAGCTTCATCCCTGTGTACATGGTCGAGGGAATGCCAGTGCTGATAAACGCGTAAACACGGCCTCTTTTATCGTTTTATTTGTTTCTATAAAAAGCTGTGTTTTTCCCCAAAGCGGCTTACGTAAATCCCAAGTTCAGGTAAAGCTCACTAGACTGCGCTTGCCCCCAAGGTTTGTACTTCTCTTCACAACCAAGCAGAAAAAGAATAGGAAGCTCCTTCACTGAAGGCGTAGAGTACATAGATTACCACAGTCGAATGTGCAGATTACCCACGGTGGAGGGAGAAACACACATGGGGCAATTTTCACACGACCCCTAAGCAACAAGTTAACCGAGATATTTATATTTACTTGCAAAATGCCACAGTAGAAGCCCCTCAGAACCTTGGCGGAGCTTCCTGCTCAGTGGGTTGGAGTACCTGCTGAGAGCCATGCAGCTGGGACAGCGAGAACCATAGGAGGCCACGCTGCCCATTGCTCAACCCTTCTGTTTTTCCACCCACTGTGGGCTCTGTGGGAGTCCTGCTTAGTAGAGCTTACAAAGGCAGCCTGGGCCCTGGCTCCATAGTCCCAATGCTCTTTCCAGTAAACACTAACAAAGAGAGATGAGTCATTGGCAAAATGATGCTCTCCCTTGTGTCCACAAGAGGTTGGAGTGGTCCTGGGAGAGGCCACATCTGAAGCCTGGCTGGAGTGGAGAGATGCTCAGGAGCTGGGTTGTCTGATTCAGGACCAGGGCTCCTGTCGACTGATTTTCTCTGGTCCTTCTGCTTCCTCAGCAGATTCTTTCCTGCTAGAAAGATCTTCTAGTATCTCGTTAAATTTCCGTTTATTTTGGAGTGGTGGTGTGTGCTATGTCACATATGTGGAGGACAGAGAACAGTTTTCAAGAGTCCGTTCTCTCTTTCTACTACTTGTTGGCAAGTACCTTTACCTGCTGAGCTTGTCACTGGCCCCTTGCTGTTGCTGACCATCAGAGGAGATTGCAGTAGCTTCAGCAGTGACAGGAACAAGTGTTTCCTTGCTTGATGATGTGCCATGCAGACAGCGAGATCAAAGGTTCGTGTACCAAATCCCCTGTCACAATTACCCTGCCATCTGAGCGTTCCTGTCAGTAGAATTTTTAGTCAGCTCTGTTCCACCTGCTACTTGTTAAATAACCACTCAGAGACTTATTACTAATTATAAGTGCTTGGCCGATAGCTCAGGCTTATTAGTAACTAGCTCTTCAACTTGAATTAGCCCATTTATATTAATCTACATTCTGCCAAATGGCATTAGTTCTCTTTCATCTTACTTCCTGTCTCCTCTCCCTGTCTGGCTGGTGACTTTTCTGACTCCGCTCTGACTTCTCAATGTTCTTAGTCTCCTTCTCCTGCCTAACCTTATCCCATCCAGCTATTGGCCAGTCAGCTTCTTTATTAAACTAATCACAGTGACATATATTTACACAATGTAAAGGAATATCCCACACTTTCCTGTACCTTCTGTAACTCCTGTAGCACCAGGAGTTTGTGCTTAGATGACAGGAAATTTATAGTCATTTGTTCACTGGTCTATGGGGGTAACTCCACTCCAAAGGCTGGAGTAACCTTTGGGTAAATAGATGTTTCTTGTGATTGCTAACATTGTCCCCTTGCCAAGATCTAGAATCGCCTAGGAGACAAACCCCCGGGCATGTCTGTGAGGGAGTTTCTAGACTGGACAAACTGTGGTGAGAAGACTTACTCTAAATGTGGGTGACACCGTCCCATGGACTGGCATCCCAGACTGGGTAATAAGGAGGAAGTAAGCTGGCTGCTGTCATTTGGCGCCCCATGTTTCCTGGCAGCAGATGCGAGGTGACCAGCTGCCTCACATTCCGTCACTGTCCGTTCCTGCAATGGGGGAATGTGTGCCCGTAGACTGCAAGCCAATGGACCCTCCCTGAAGTCGCTTCATCCTAGACCCTTGGTCACAATAATAAAAGTACCTGCTCCAGCCCTTGACCTCAAAGACGTCACCACCCAACTTTATTCTTCAACTGACTGGAGCTCTGAGTTTCGTATGTTAGAAGTTGTGTTGGGCTTCGTGGCCTAGTCCTTTCATCCCAGCTACTCAGGAAGCCGAGGCAGGGAGCTTGCAAGTGCAAGGCTAGCGTGAGTTCAAGGCCAGCTGGAGCAATTTGCTGAAACCCTGTCTCAAAATGAAAAGGGAAAAAAAGTAAAAGGAAGGCTAAGAGAATACAGCTCAATGGTAAAGCACTTGCATCGGGTCAACAAAGCCCTTTGTTCAGTTCCCAATGCTGAAAAGCAACATTGCCCTCGGTTATCTCTAGCCCAGCCTCAACTTCACATTGTGCCATAGCTCGTTCTGCAACATCCCTGCATCTCTTGTATTCGTACCGAGTTCTCCTGGAATGCTCAAGTCTACGCTTAAGGGGCAGCTGTGCAAACAGCAGTTCCTCCTTAGACGCGGGGACAGAAACAATTTCCCTCTGGCTTCTAGCTCTTGATTCACATCCTGCCTTGCTGGGAAGCAATTGGTTATCCCTTTTCAGCAAGGAAGTTCTCATATGATTTCACATATCCCATGGTTTGTTAAAGGCACCTTGTCAGCCAGGAGATTTTAGGATTGGATTTACATTCAGCCGCTTGAATCCATCCGTAGGACCTCCAAATCCATCATTACACTCTGAGGCAGCATGAGCCTAGCCAGCAGACCCTCCAGCCAGGAAAGAGCAGCTGTGGGTGCTCTTGTCCACAATGCAAAGAATGCTGCCTGGTACTACTAAGCCTGTCCCTAAAGGCTTTGTAGGAAAGGAGACCAATGAGATAGCCCTGAGAGCATCGGAGATTTTGATGTTTGAAGAGACCAGGGAAAGAGATTTCATGGCCCATCTCGGAAGCAAGAAGGCAGGGATCACAATGGTTCCAATGACATCGGTTGGTGCAGATACTGAAATTCCTTGGTCAGTGTGTCTATGAGCAGAACGTGCCGTGCTGTGGCGCAGGGCTTTTTCTCACCTGGGTATGTGTTGTGGGAAGTGGGAGCTGTAGTAGGGACTGTTCAAAATAAAGGAGAAGTCAGGGAGCTTCCAGAGATGAGACAGCTAGCCCCTCCCCCACAGCTGAGGCGCCTGCGTGTGGCTTCCTGCCTCTTCGCCTGCACTTGACATTTCACGAGTAGGAATCGGAGATCTTATTTCTGGTTGTTATGCCTGTGGTTGGTTTTTTAGATGAGAGTAGGAGGGAGATGGGGAGGGAGTTACACGCACAGGTGTGTACAAGTGTGTGCAGGTGTGCTCACGCGTGCATGAGCACTTGGAGGCCAGAGTCTCCCGCTGGTGTGTTTCCAGCATTAGTATACCCACAAACCACAGTGGGTGGAAGTCAGGAGGCAGCTGGTGGAAATCAGTTCTCTCCTTCCACTGTGTGGGTCCTAAGGATCAAACTCAGGTTATTTACCTGCTGAGTCATTATGGCAGCCCTCTGCCTTGGGTTTGGAAGCATTCTTTGCCTGAAGCGATTCTTGCCCCCTTGTCTGGGCTGTAAGGTGAGCCCGTTTCCTCCTCCCCAGTGCATCAAAGCCATGGTTATGAGAGTGCGGGATCCGAACTCAGGTCCTCACACTTGTACAGCAAGCGTTTCACCCACAGAGCCGTTTCCCCAGCTCGTGAGTTAGGGTTTTGGTTTTTTTTTAAATCATTTTATTAGTTATTCTCTTGATTACCACTGAGACTACTTTTCATGTGGTTATTGGTTTTTCCCCATTATTAAGTATTCAAAATTCATTTTATAATACTAATCTTTTAGCTTGTAAACTATTCAAATACTTATCTTCTCTCTTATCCTTTGACTTTCAAAGATTTATATTTTTAAATTCAGAAGTTGCTGAGCATAGTGGTGCATACCCATAATCCCAGTGTTCAGGAGGCTAAATCACCCTGTCTCAGAAAAAAACATATTTTTTGTTTTAATTTTATTTATTTTATGTGTATGGTTATTTTGTCTATATGTATGTCTGTGTATCGTATGCTTGCCCGGCACTCTCAGAGGCCAGAAGACGATGCCTTATCCTCTGGGACTAGAGTTACAGGTGGTTTGTGAGCCACCATATGTGTGCTGGGAATGAAACCCAGGTCCTCAGGGAATCATCCCTCCAGCCCCCGGGGAGGGGGGGGGGATGTAAGGATCCATAAATCATTTCTTTTCTGGCTTATTATATGTGGAGTGCCTTGGTGTGGGTATGTAAGTGTATGTGAGTTGAAAGGGTTTCATATAGCCTAGTCTATACTTGAACTCATGTAGCCAAGGCTGGCCTGAGCCACCTGATCCTTCTCCCTATACCTCCCAAATGCTAGGAGCACAGACATGCAGGACCCATGGCCAACTTTAGGCTGTTCTGTTGTTGCCATGTTTATGAAATTTCCCCCTGTGTTGGGAAGACAAATCCTGTGATATTTAGAGCTTTGGTTTTCACGTTGAGGCCTCTGTTCCATATTGAAATTGTTGCAGGGAGGCAGGCTGGTATGAATCTAATTTTAATTCTTTCGAGTCAGAAGTCTGCTGGGTCGCCAACCCTCTCTCTTTCTGTTATGTACTACCTCGTACCTGCAGAGATGCCTATCAGAATCCGTTCTTCTCTTTCATGGACTAATTCCTCTATTCCTGTGTGGATAGCACAAGAAATGGATGAATATGGTTTTATAGTGTTATCGATACTTGATTTGTGCCATGGCTCTTTCTTCCATGTGCATCTTTAGAACTCATTGGCCACATCCTAAAATCCCGGGTGCTCTTGGGATTTTCATTGGAATTGCATTGAACTGATTAAGTCATAAAGAGCTGATGTGTGCACAGCACTGGATCATTCATTCACGTACACAGCCTTTGCCTCTTGTTTGTGGTCCTTTCTGAATCCTTCAGTGAACACTTACACCTGCTGGGCGTGGTGTCTTGTGACTTTCATCCCAGCTCTCGGGAAACAGAGGCAGGCCGAGCTCTGTGAGATGAAGGCCTGGTCTGCAGAACAAGTTACCAACCCAGCAAGGACCACATAGTGGGAACCTGTCTGGGAAGGGGGCAGTTTACGCTTCCTTTGCTAAATGTCCAATATTTAAGTCCCAGACAACAGAACTAGACAATAATACATTCTGCAGTACTGGTTCTGAGCAGTTTGTGGCTCTATCAAGGGTTGGAAAAGTGGCAAGTACTGGGTTTTGTTTTGTCTTGATTGGATAACTCTCCTACCTGTGTTATACACCATATGCCCTTGCCGTGAGTGGTCCATGAGTCACCTGCTCAATGGGTGAGGCCATCCTTCCAGCAGGTTACATCCAGGGTTTCTGTCTAGAGTTTTGTAGACAACGTCACGCACACATTGATTTACTGGTATCTTTCACTTTGCTTTTATTTTGTTGTGGGTGATTCATTGGTTGTTTGTTTGGAGGGAGTCATGGGGAATGTTATTGTAGGGTTTTTGTGCTTGTTGTTTAGGGTTTGGGGGTCTGTGAGATAGCCTCACTATATTGTCCAGGTTGGCCTAAAACTTGCAGTCCCCCCTCAGCCTTCCAGGTGCTGGGATTGAGGGCACATGTCACTTACACCTGGCATCATTTGCCAGTATCTGGTCTTCTCAAAGTGTCTCCCATGCCACTTGATCTCAGAGAGTTATCTAATGTGACAGGAGAGTCCATGTCTGGCTTTCCAGTGAAGCACCCGGTCACGTCGGCACTTAAAATGTCTGCGACACCCGCTTGTTTTTAGTAATGCTTTTAATTACATAAACCATTATTTTTAATGTTGAAATGGATTGAAACTGCTAACTAGGTTGGCAGCCCTTTTGTTGGCTAAATATCCTGACTTCCTGCTAGCTGACTTCTGATGTGAGTGTTTCAGTGCCTTGGTGACTGAAGGATAAAAGATACCTAGTTTGGGGTGCTATGCTTGTTGGGGGTCGGGGGGAGGCGTCAAAATCTAAAATTCCAGCAAGCTTTCCCTTAGTTCCTCAGCCATGTTAAGGCCAATGATTCTGTTGTCATTCCTGTTTCCGCAGCTCCCGATCGTGGAGAAGATAAGAACCATTGCCCAGGCTGTTTATGGAGCCAAGGACATTGAGCTGTCTCCTGAGGCGCAATCCAAAATCGATCGCTATACGCAACAGGTAAACAAGGTTCCTGTACTTTGAGTGGGGGTCTCTGCCTTGCACTCTAAAAACGCACTCCTTGATTTGAGGACAGGTAATTTCTGTCTCGTAATTAAACCCCATCAAGTTGTCTGAGGAGCATCAGAGATTAAAGTAGTAACATAGGTCCTGCTGGCTAGCTACCGCATCATGGTTAGGGCATTCAGGTCCTGTTGGCTAGCTACCGCATCATGGTTAGGGCGTTCAGGTCCTGCTGGCTAGCTACCGCATCATGGTTAGGGCATTCAGGTCCTGTTGGCTAGCTACCGCATCATGGTTAGGGCGTTCAGGTCCTGCTGGCTAGCTACCGCATCATGGTTAGGGCATTCAGGTCCTGTTGGCTAGCTAACGTATCATTGTTAGGGCATTCAGGTCCTGCTGGCTAGCTACTGCATCATGGTTAGGGCATTCAGGTCCTGTTGGCCAGCTAAGACATCATGGTTAGGGCATTTAGGTCCTGTTGGCTAGCTAACGCATCATGGTTAGGGCATTCAGGTCCTGCTGGCTAGCTAACGCATCATGGTTAGGGTATTCAGGTCCTGTTGGCTAGCTAGCTAACGTATCAAGCAAGGTTAGGGCATTCAGGTCCTGTTGGCTAGCTAACGCATCATGGTTAGGGCCTTCAGGTCCTGTTGGCTAGCTAACACATCATGGTTAGGGCATTTAGCCTCTGACTTGGGCATCTTGACTCTGATTAAAACTGTGGCTTTCTGGTTTGCAGTGCTGGGGATGGAACCCAGGGACTGGCTTCTGTGCTTAGTCAGCACTGGGCTCCATCCCTACTGGGGTAAGTCATATGGGTGTCATCCTGTTCACTCAGCCAGAAGTATTGGAAAGTGTTCCTTTGGTAGGTGGCAGGGCGGGGGTCATCAGTATTTGATTTTTTTCCAGCATTTTCTCCTCATTGTGGGGCTCTACTATCTTAAAAATGCTTGCGTCCCGCCAGTGAGGTGAACAGGACGGGCGTTTTTGGTGATATTTTTATGCAGGTGGTTTATTAGCTTAGTTTTAGGACTGTCCTTAGGAATTAAAGATTCCATAGAAGTCAGCATTTCAGACATTTGCTGTCAGGGTCGCTATATTTATTACAAGTAACAGTATTGACTTTTTCCCTCCAACTCCCTTATCCTATTTATAAATACGCTTGGTATTTTGTTAGATACTATCCTATCAATGCCAGGTTGTTTCTGTGGGGTTTGATAAAAATCATTTTTTCCAGTCGGGTGGTGGGGGCACATGCCTTTAATCCTAGCACTCAGCAGGAAGAGGCAGGTGATTTCTGAGTTCGAGGCCAACAGGACTACAAAGAGAAACCCTGTCTCAATAAAATAAATATGTACTTACCTGGCAGGGGAGATACCACGATCACGAACATCGTTTTTCCAGTGCATTTTAGGCATGCTGACCCCTGAATTCCTCCAAATGCAGGAAACCCAACTGCATAATTTTTAGTTGGGGACTGTGTTCACACTCTCCCCTGAAGGTGGAAAAATCCTTTTTCCTTGACGTTTGCAAACGTATTCTCTTGGCTATTTTTTTTTTCCTAATTTTTGACACTGAACTACATTCTTGGCCCCAGCTTTGTGTGTGTGAGAGAGAGTGTATGTTTTACACACATGTGAATGTATGAGTTTGCACAGCTGTGCATAAACCTGTAGAAACCAGAATGCCTGTGCTTTCTTCTGTCGTGTTCTACCTACTGCCTTGACGTAGGCTCTCTCACTGAAAAGCTAACACTTTTGGCTGGGCTACTAGCCAGCAGAGTTTCAGGATGTACCTCACCCCTGTCATGCTGGAGTTACAGGCATGCATAGCCATGTCCTGATTCTCACGTGGATGCTAGGGATTTGAACTCAGGTCCTCACGCTTGCAAGCGTAAATGTTTTTACTCACTGAACCATCTCTCTGGTCCCTGAGCTTTTCTTTATTTATAAAAAGGATTCCCAGACTCAGTGACTGTGCTATGGTCCAGAACATAGCACTCTGTAAACTGGGTTTGGAGTGAAAACCTGTAATCACAGACTGTGGAGGGTAGAAGCAGGAAGTTCAGGATCATTCTTAGCTACATAGTGTGTTAACGATCAGCCCCACTAACAACCTCGGCTCTCCGAAAACCTCACCCCCAATAGACGGTAAAGGATTGCTGGTCCTCGCTCTGCACTCTGATAATCTGTACTTATTCTTTCGCTTCTATACAAACAGCTGAGTGAAGTCATTGTCATCAAGTTTGGGGCAGTTTTCCCGTGAGCTTTCAATGCTAAGAACTTTGATCTATTCTAATATTATTTATTTATATATTTTTCCATTCAAAAATTTCCGCTTCTTCCCCATTGCAAAATATTTCTATGATACAATCTGTTGACAGGATTTTTTTAAAAATTTTTCTACTAGTAAATATTCAGAGGCTATATATAATATCTTATTTCATAGGAATTATTTCAAAACTTAACCATTCCATAAAATCGAAATTCTGCCCACCAATTATGGTGTTTTTTTTTCCTCACCAAGATTCTCATTAGTACGTAAAAGTAGGGGTTTCAAAAACACAGCACCCCCACACACACACACACCCGCAATTGATAATACTCTGAAATGTTCTAGATAGTTTTCGGTTGACTCATAAGTAATTGCACTCTGTCATCCGTCTGTCTACCACGGGAGTATTCCTTAAAAGTGAGTGGCGAGTGTGTGGTTGCAGTTCATCAGTGCGAGGCCTCTGAAGGAACGCTGTGTGCTGCTTCGTCACCCACCCTTCCCACACACTGTCCTTTTTGTGAGCTGCAGCACGTGACTTCCTCCCCTTTCACCTTTGGAATTCTGGGTCAGGCACAGACTTGGGTCCTTAGAAACGGAAGCAGCTTCTGAAGTGACCTCATCTTCGTTCCTATAATGTAATCACAGATCAAGTGGCCATGATTCATAGGCCAGCACAAAGGGCCCTTTGCTTCCCAGCAGCCTCCAAGAAGGACGGAACAATGGGACTAAGAGCCTCATTAGGAGCCGTGTTCTGTATTACCTTTCTCTTTCCTGGATATTAATAGCCCTGGAAAAAGCTTTCTACAACTGTTCCGCTGCTGGGCCTAAAAATAGCCTTGCTTACACACGCGCGTGGGCACACTCACACAGACACACACACACAAGTGTGCAAGTGCCTCCTCTTTAGGAGAACCTCCAGAGTAGACCTCACACCCTAAGAAGTCATGGCCATCAGCACACGAGTTCTTATTCTCAGCTTCTCGCTCGGCAAGTGGCAGCAGCCCCACTGCCCCTGCCCAGTCTGCAGCAGCATGCAGTGGCTGCACAGGGGGAGTGAAATGCAGATGAAGGCCAAGGGACCAGCATTTGTGGCACTGAATGCAGCGCCTTTTCTTTCTTACAGGGTTTTGGAAACTTGCCCATCTGCATGGCAAAGACCCACCTTTCTCTGTCTCACGAGCCTGATAAAAAGGGGGTGCCAAAGGATTTCATTCTGCCAATTAGTGATGTCCGGGCCAGCATTGGCGCTGGGTTCATTTACCCTTTGGTGGGAACGGTGAGTACCAGGCTTCAAAGCCTTTCCTCGTTCCATGTGACTGTCATGTCTTCATCACACTCTGCCAACCCTACCAATGGTACACTGGAGAGGAACTGGCATTATCTGCTATTTTTCTAAGCACTCTTCCTCCCATAACCGGGTGAAAAAACACTTCCATCATTGCAGGCCAGGCTCTTCTACCTTCAAATCGTGTGTTCAGGATCCATAGAGGCATAAAGTGGTTTTCCTTCGGGGACAGAAGTCAATGGGCTGTTTGAGCAGTAGCGTGGCCTAGTGCCAGACTTAAGAAACTTTTTCACGTTGTTTGCATCTCAAGCTTATCATACATATTATGCCTCTGTGGGGAAATTGGGGCTACTGCTCACCCTAGCCAGGACCTCGTGCTGGCATAGAAATGCCCTTGGAGTGGAGGACGTACCAGCTAGTTCTTCATTAAAGGACGTGACCTCGGCACTGAAGACACAATGAAAGTCGTCCCAATGGCACGAAAGAGCATGGTGTCCCTTGCCCAGGTAGTTTAGTGTGACTGGAGATGCCGGTTGAGAGGGCGGGAAGTGGTGAGAGGCTGAGAAGGGTGATGGAGCCAGTACAGGGCCTCGGGGGTCATATGATCTGTAGGGATTTTGCTATCACTTAGTCTGTGCTAGGGCTGCCGCCGCAGGGTGGGGTTTGCTTCCAGTGTGCTTTTTAGGAAACCAGCTGCAGCTCCTTGTGGAGAGAGCTTAAGGGGAAAAGAACCAGGTGCAAAGAGATGAGGTAAGTCAACTGGCGCCAGAGGCGGTTCGAGTCGGCACTGCAGCTGCAGAGACAGATGTGGACTGTGGAAGCAAACCCACGCCATCATGTAAAGATGGCTACCTGCAGCGGGTGATGCCACAAGGGCTGGTTTCCTTGCCCATCTCTTTGCTGTGACGAAAGCAAGTTGTGGGAGGAAGGATGGGGACCATCCTGATTATTTGGGGTCATGGTTTAAGAAGGAGCGCATACAGCTCGTGATGGAGGAAAGACAGCTGGTCACAGATAACTGGCCCTGGACTTTTGAACCTCAAGTCCTGCCTCTAGGGACCCACTTCCCCCAGGGAGGCTTCACCTTCCAGACAGCTCCTTCAGATGGGGACCAAGTGTTCAAACACATGAACCTCTGAGAGGCATTTCACATTCACACCTAAAAGGGAAGCATTTTAGCTGGGTGGCTTTGGGTAGTCACACTATTGTAAGGTAAAGAACAAGGGGGAAGCCAGTGGCGCATGCCTTTAATCCCAGTACTGGGGAGACAGAGGCAGACAGATCTCGAGGGGTTCGAGGCCAGTCTAGTCTGTATAGTGAGTTCCAGATCTACATAGTGAGACCTTGTCTTTGGTGAGAGAGGGAAAAGGAAAGAGAAAAAGAGGAGGAAGGGACAGAGGGAGCACCCAGCCATGGGCACAGAAAGGCAGGAGATTGACAGGGACAGGATTGAGTCTGGTATTGGATCATTGGAAGGGTTGTCAGGATATAGGAAAAAGTCTGCACCCCTCTTAGAAACTTAGCCACAGCCAGGGAGATGGTTCTGTGAGTGAGTCCTCTCACTTTCCTCCCCCTCCACGGCCAGCCTAAGACCTAAGCTGTTCTGGAAAATGGGAATGCACTTTTGCTCCCAGCCTGTTCCCAGGGCCTGGCCCTTTGACTCGTGATGACTTAATAAATGAGTGTGTGACTGGCCCTGGAGCAGGGACAGCTCACAGAGCTTCCTGGAGCAGCCCTCTGTACCGTTATCTGGCCTCCCAGCCTCAGAAGTTCCTCTTGTGACCCCTCTCAGGGACAGAGGGAGTGTCCGCTCACAATTAGGCCTGAGGAGTCGGGAAGGAAGTGGAGCCTGAGCAAAGGGAGTCCTGGAAGGCAGAACACTGTCACTGGGAGGCGGTGAGAAGGCTGCTTTCATTGACAACACAGGAAGCTGCGTGCAAGCTGGGCAAATTCCCCCAAGGAAGCCAGGATCTCCTAATAAGGCTTGAATTTACTTTCTTTGACCCTACTCTGGGCCCTGCCACGGGCTGCTGGAATGCTTCTAACCTTCCTCACCCCTTTGAGAAACACGGTGATAACTTCCTGGTGGGATGACTAAGGGGAAGGAATGGGGACACCGGGGGAACTGGCTCCTGCAGGTGGGAAAATTCTAGCAGAATGAATCAGTGTTGTGCTTAGTCAGTTCTCATCAGAGAGGCCAGAGCGTTTGCCCCCTCCAGGCCTCCCAATCAGAAAGGTTCCCCCTTCTTCAATAGCATTTATTTATTGATTGAGTCACTCACTTAGCCAAAAAGCCACTGCTAAGTCCCTCCAGCCTGCATGCCCATGTACTTCCTGGAGAGGAACCAGACCCCAGACCGCCCCTGTGGGCCTCTGGTAAGCAGACTTTGCTAAAGAAAGCCAGTATGGACAGAGTGCTGTGGGCTTTAGAACAAAGGTCCCCTCTTGATATGTCCTGAAGGGAGGCAGACTCCCTTCATGCCCTTTGCTATCGCACGCTGTGCACGCTGACGTTTAAAAGCAAAGAATCACGCATAAGCCAGTCTAGCCTCGACTAATACTGTGTTCAGTCCGACTGCTGTCAAGAAATCCCATGGAGAAATGCTAGATGACGTTTACTTTATCCCTTCCAGAGTTTAGCTGCTTAAATACCTGCACTTTCCTTTATTTACCTGGCCAGCCCGTGTATTTCTGTGGCGGAACCGTCACAGAACATTCTGTCTGGTCATGGCTTCCATTGGTGTTGATTGACTCAATCAGTTGCTGATGGTCAACGCGTCACTCAGTGTGGAAGTTTCTCTAGTCTGTCTCACACTGCCCCGGCCTTTTCCACAGAAACGCCTTGGCTCGCAGGCACCAGAAGATCTTGCTGTGGTGATGTGGTGGTTTCCGTACGTGTTCGGGTAGCTGCGTATTTCTTCCTATAAAGTAGCTTTCTTTGTTTCTATGTAAGAATGCAACCTGGACGGCAAGATAACTGAAGGGATAAAGATGCTCGATGCCAAGACTGATGACTTGAGTTGTCCTAGGGACCCTTATGGTGGAGAGAGAGAGCCTAGAAGTCGTCCTCGGAGCTCCACTCATGCGTTCGCTCTCACACCCACACACAAAATTAATTAATTAATATAAAAGAATTTAAAGAACACATTCCTGTGTGTTCTTGTGTCTTTGGGATGGTGTCATACATACATACATATTCTTCCCAGTATATTATTGAAAACTGTGAAATAATATAATATTGTCAGCCAGTACACCTCCACCACTCAGTACATCTTTCTCTGAGACATGGAGAGATGGCATAGAAGTTAGGAGCACTGACTGCTCTTGCAGAGGACCCGAGTTCAATTCCCAGCACCCACAAGGCAACTCACAACAGTCTGTAACTCCAGTTCCAGGGGAGCTGATACCTTCACACCAATGCACATACAATAAAGTTAAATGCATTATCAAAAGAAAAGAAGTAACTTGCCAAAGGCATGCGTCTGTGGTCGGGAGGAAGAGAAGATCCCAACCTCACATTTTACAAACTGCTCTTTTCCCCAGAGCTAGTGGTCTCTAGCCAGTAAACCCAAGAGACTGTACAACTTCTCAGAAAATAATCCCATGCCAAAGGGGAAAAAAATAGCCGCGCTCATTGTCCAACCATGGGTACAGTCTCTAGTTTCTAACTTACAAAGCCTGGTTGGCCACCTGGCATGAAAATGTTACTTTGTAAGCCACATGTGTAAAGGAATGTTGGAAGACAAACTCCTTAGAGAAAGGACCAGAAAGTCAACACCAAACCCGTAGTCTGAGGCAGCATATATCACTTTGATAATATGAAAATACAATAAATGGGGAAATGATAAACCATAAGGGCTTAGAACAATATTTAGCTTGGGCTAGACACTTTCAGGAGAGTCGGATCATCCCAGCATGTGGGATCCGTCCCTGTGGCTGTAGCTTGGCTGTTGGGGCTGCGGGGTGTTCTGCAGCTGTCCTGCTGGGTTCGAACCAGGGGAACCAGAAAGAGTGGCCCTATGGAACATGTGCTCTGAGGGTGGTGTCTGGATCTGTCCCATGTTTCTGCAAAAGGGACGTAAGAGGTTTCTCCCTGATAATTAGTCCTGGGCCCCCTCACATTCTGTATCGGGGTGTTAAGGGGTGAAAGGCTCCTTTCTTCTCAAAGAACTTTCCTAAGCAGCGATACATTCTCATAACAGCGTGGAGAGGTATCCAGCCAAGCTTGAATTCTTAGCAGATGTCCATGAAGGCAGCTTTTTCCTATAACTTTTTTTTTTTTTTTGATATCAGCACTGAGGCTCTGAGCAAAAGCTCTGGAAGAATTTGCGCTGTGAGTTCTTTCTTAAGGGTTTAGGGAGGCTTTGCTGAGTGGGGGTTAGTGGGTCTCACTACATGGCCCAGGCTAGCCTTGAGTTCACAATTCTTCAGCCTCAGCCTCCTAAATGCTGGAATTATATGCCTGAGTTACTATGCCTGCACTGAATTCCTTTTTTATTAACCACTGTGGGGCTTAATTTGATGCCATGCAGTCTGGTTTTCAGTGACAGTCTTGACTGGAATCTCAGGCTTAAACAATCTTGCAGTTCATCTAGGGGAGATTAGGTCTCCTCGTGGTATTTCTGTGTTAGGCAGCACCATATAGGGCATTTCTAAGGACCAGAGTAGCTACTGAACTATAAGAAATATAAACACACTGGGGTCTGTCTCCCAGATTCTTAAGGAAGACATACACCGTGTCAGGGACAGCGTGACATTGTAACAATCACATACACTGTGGCAGGGACAGCATGACATTGTAACAATCCGCATGGGTCCTTCCCTCTTTCCCTTCTAGTCCATTCCCTTTGGGCCCGGTGCCTGGCAGAGTAGAAGGTGAACAAAGGATACTGCATGCATGCACACACCTTTTTTTATTTTATTTTTTCCTAGTGGAAAGGGACTAGAAGATTAGCTTCGACTTGCTATGGCTTTTATCTCTGCTGTTAAGTGCCCTGGTTTGGCCACATCGCTACCAGGTGCACCCCTGACATCATTGCCTTAGCTGGTTTCCAGAAAGCAGGAAGCTGCTGGAGCCAGTGGGGGAGTCAGTGACGTCACACCCAGCTGAAGCTGGGTGGAGAGTTACTGGACCTGATACAAGGGGGAGGGAGTGAGAACAGCAAGTTGGGACCCCACCCTTCGGAGGCATTGCCGGTTTGTTCTTTCTCACGTTCCATTGAACTCGCTCTGCTTTCCCTCCTCCCTCTCTTCTAAGTATGGGCTGGATGTGGAACTGCCTGCCGGGTCTGATTCGGGTCAGTGATGTCCTTTTGGCTTGCAGGGTACTTTCCCCCTGGACTTCTGGAGACCTAGATCTAGTGTACATGGGAAGTAGAAAAAGTCAAAATTTCCTGGGTAAATTGGGAGTATGGGGACCTTGGGAGAGGATTGAAGGGGAGGGGAGAGGCAGGGAGGGGAGCAGAGAAAAATGTAGAGCTCAATAAAAATCAATAGAAAAAAAAGAAAATGGAAGAAAAAAAAACTAAGCACTTTCTAACTTCCTCTGGGCACGGAAGGTGAATCTATTCGGACCTTGTCGATTTTATTCGGAGGTATGACTTTATGACTTGTTGACTTGTGGCATTTTCCCAGAGATTTACATCCATTTACACAGTGAGAAAATTAAACACTCCCTAAGCTGGGCTTTAAGGGAGACGCACATACAGTCACCAAATGAAGAGTTCACCCTATGAAACTCCACCAACCTGGGTCATCCATTGGGAGCTAACAGCCACGCGCCTCCTAGAAAACCACCTGCTCCCCTCCTCCCCCATCTCCACATAGATCAGTGGAGAAACCCCCAGCCTCTTTCACAAAAGTCTCTGCAGAACACGGTCCCCACTCCAGTGCCCTGCCTGCTGGCATCTGTGCCTGGAGATCAAAATGAAGGTGCTTCCACTCTGTCTTGATCCCTCTGACCCCTGACCCCTGACTGGGCTCTTGGCAGTTCCCTTCTCTTCCCTACCATACGTGGTTTCCCTTCCCCTCTCTTCCCTATCAACACATCAGAATTTCCTTCTTTCCTCAAACATGGCCCTTGCATCCGCTGCTTCCTCTTGACATGGTGTACTGGCAAGGTGTTTGTCATCGGGCTGTGTCCCCCGCAACACTTGGCAGCACGCCTTCTTCCAGGGAAGTCACACGTGTGTCTGGCCAGAAGCGGAGGGAACCTTCCTGGACTTTCAGCATCATGTGTCCGAGCGGAAGGTGACTGGTATTCTCGGTTTCCAAAAGCGATTGGCTGACAGACAAGAGGAGAAAGCTCTGTGACTCGGGGCGATGGCGTCTTTCTGCTCTTAGAGGTCATCTAGGTCCCGTCATTTGTTTCCTCCAGTCTTCTCCTTCCTAACTGGAAGACAGATTCTACTCTGCATAACTGCGAAGTTCCTCTCTGAAAGCAGGCCTCCATCGGGATGATTGTGGAGTAGATAATGCTGGTGGAAATGGTGCCTGGTGGCATATTCTAACACTCAGGAGGGAAAGACAATAGGATCCGGAGTTCAAGCACCTGGACTGCGTGAGAGAGGGGGGAGGTGGGGAGAAGATTCCTCCCACTGAGTTGCAATGTCATCCTGTGCTGGGTGGAATCCAGGGCCTTATACATGCTCGCCCAGCCTTCTACCACTGAAGTATAATCCCAGACTAGAGTTGACCATCCTTCTGTTGCTTTCTGCGTATGTAGTTCTTAGCCTACAGACGGCACCTCATTGTTTTCTCTGGTGATGGATGCAGTCTGGAGTTGCTCTCCCACCTGCATGTACGGCCTCCTTATTTTCTCTCGCGGGTTGTGGTTTGGAGTACTAGCATAGGAATATTAGCAAAAATACATCCTCGCTCATGAGGACTTCTGAAGGAAAGCCATCAACTCAACTTACACTTCCAGAATTTGTCATAATCTGTGCCCCTCTCTCATACTTCAATAGCCGCAGGCTGTGCCAAGAAGCATATAATCTGAAGCAAGGAGGAAACTTAGGAAAATGGAATAAAATTAAAACCAAAATGCCAGTGTTGCAAAAATAATAGTGGGCCACCCTCAGAGTTTGTTTGAGAGCTTAGCAGGAAGAATGAATGAAATGAGAAACATTTAAGGAAAACATCTTTCTTTAAAACTGGAGTTGCAACGTGCAGCGGGATTTAACTGGTAGCTTCTGGGATTCATGGTAGCTTACAAGCTGAACTGAATATGTGACTAATAAGTTATCCAGATGTGAGTATTAGCTCGAATGGAAAGAGAAGAGCTATCGCCGCCTTCTCTGAATGTCAGTGGAAATGCAGAGCCTTTCATTTGGTCTGGCTCGACTCAGTGGTAGAAAATCAAGGAACAAGTATAAATAGGTCTAGGAAAATAATTTTGTCAGTTTAAATGATCAGTGAAGACATTTTTTTCAGGCTATAGAAGTCATGGAATAAATTCATAACCTCCTCACGAGCTGCTTGTTAGAATTTACGAGGCATCGCATTAAGGATGCTCCCCGGGCCATTTCTAGTAAAGGTACTGGAGTCTGCTAAGGAAGAAATTGAAGCTTGGAAGTTTAAGATGCTGAACCCATCATGAATGTCAGTCTCCAACTGAGATTGGGCACTCCACCCCCAAGAATCAGTTGTGGGGAGAACTCTACCCATGTCTGTTTGTACTTTCCAAGAGTCATCTTTCATTTTCCAGACATTTCTGTTTCTCCCCTAAATGCATAGCCACAGCAGCTCCCAAGCCCTCCCTAGGATGCGGGGGGGGGGGGGGTTGCTGTGAGAGTTTAATTGTTCTCTTCTGAACATTCCATTTCTTCATCAAGTACATGTCATTCACACCTCCAGCTCCACCCAGCTAAATCATGTCACGTGCAGGATTTGGGTGGCTTCTCAGTCTACCAGGTCACCTTACCCTGTTAATGCAAGCCCTGCTCCCTCAAGTAAAATGCATGCTTTCAGGTCTGTACACCTTCCTGCATAGACACCCCATGTAGCGCTGTAACTTGGCTGCCGGCTGAGTATCCAGTTCTCAAAGAAGAAAGGGAAAGGGGGGCTTTAGGAGGATCCTCCTGCCTCGATGAACCCATCAGCACTGCCATCTTGGGCTCAGAAAAGTCTAGAACAGTCTAGCTGTTAGACGTCCAGGCTCAGGGGCTCACACAGCCTTTCTACCTTCTAGCCTTTGGAATCAGTGTCCTGGTGATCCTCACCCAACTAGGTGCTGGCCATAAAGCCAGGACCAAATACATCAACCTTCCTGATAGGCTCCAGATGTGGATTTACGTCATCAAACATCCCAGTGCAGAGGAAGAATCTGTGAAGTATGCTATCCGCCTGTTTCCAGATAGACTCTGCAACCAGTTCAAAACCAAGGGCCGCCGAGTACAACTCAACCCTAGAACTCAGTTTTGACACGGTCTGCCTGTAGGTGGCGTGAGGTGCCGTAGACAGAGGCTCAGTCACACAGGCCGACTACTCATCCTCCTGTAGGACTGACTGACTACAACCGTGCTCCCTACGACCCCTTCTCAGCTTCACATAAGCTGCTGGAGGGCTTCGGAACTGGGGGCCATGCATGACTGCTTTGTTCTGGTTACTGTGAAAGAGATAAATCAGGTGCCCTCTGGAAGGGCCCCACTGCTAGAGCTTCTCTCCCCATAGTTCACCAAAATCAAGGTCTTGTGAGTTTAGTCTAGAGCTTTTGTAGAGATCAGCCCCTACCCCGCCTTTCCTGGAGATAGATGGGTGGATGAGGCTGAAGGTTCCCATCTTGTTCCCTTCCTTTCTAGTTCTGGGGACCAAACCCCATACCTCATATGGACAACTGAGCTCCACCCTGGCCTTACAGTCCTCTCGTTTTCTAAGTGTTACCCAAGCGGGCTCACATCTGCCCGCCATTTAGAACAATTGTAGGTAAAGAGAAAGCTGGAGGAGATGGGAGCCCTTAGACTCCAATCTGCCTCCTCTGGGATAGGGTTTAGAAGTATTTGTGTCATTAAGAGTCAGAGTGTGGCCAGACAGTGGTGGTGCATGCCTTTAATCCTAGCATTTGAGAAGCAGAGGCAGGTGATCCCTGAGTTCAAGGCCAGCCTGGTCTACATCTGTGATGTGGGATTCCCCTCCGTATGCTGTGAATACCATTGGTTAATAAAGATACTGGCTTGGCCTGATAGGGTAGAGTAGAGCTAGGCAGGGGAAACTAAACTGAATGCTGGGAGAAAAAAGGGCATAGTCATGAGAAGCCATATAGCCCCTCGGGATACAGATGCTGGAACTTCACCCAGTAAGCCACAGCCACATGGCGATACACAGATTAATAGAAATGGGTTAAATTAAGATATAAGAGTTAGCCAATAAGAAGATAGAGCTAATAGGCCAAGCAGCGATTTAATTAATACAGATTTTGTGTGGTTATTTCGGGGCTCAGCAGCTGGGAATGAACAGCCCTTCTTACAACACATCTGTAAATACAACTCCATTTCATAGACGTAACTTAAGTGTCTGTTTGGTAGAGGGATACTATACATGAGGTTCCTGGAACCAGTCCCCTGCAGATACCATGAGATGCCTGTGATTCCGACTGTACCACACCCGTTAAAATAGAACTCTGAGATTATAGCTTTTTGTATGTATTTTGGGGCAATGTATTGCGTTTGTCATTTCGGACGTTTTCACTGCTGTCATAGTCTTCTGTGTGTAGTATGTGTGTGCACATGTGTATGGTGTATGTGTGTGTGTGTGTGCGCGCGCGCACGGTATGTATGCACATGATTGTGCAGGTACACATGTTTTGACCAGAGCAGCACACCGGGGGTCTCTCTCTTCTCTCTATCTATCTCTATTTCTCTGCCTCTCCCCACCCCCCAGACCGGTCCTCTCGCTGGCTGGGAAACTGATCCTGGTAAGTCTGACTGGCCAGCAAACTCTCAAACTCACCTATCTTACACACACAAGCAATGCTGGGGGTACAGGCACGCAGGCAGCCACGTCTTGCTTTGGGCAGGCGCGCTGGGGATTCTAACTCAGAGCTGCTGCTTCACTGTGAATCAACATCCTCTGAGATTGTCTCAAACTATGATCCACACCAGTAAATAGAGTTGTCCATCAAGGGGAAATCTCTTCTGGTTTGGGGCCCTTCTAGTTTGTCTGCTGTGCGTAGCTATTTTGGACTCTCCTTCTCCGTTCTCAGCTGACTTGCTATGACGCAGGCTATTGTGAAGCCACTGGGAACCACTAAGGTTGAGACAGGAGGGTCACAAGGCCAACCTGAGTTTCATAGTGAGACCCCATCTCAGAAAAAAAAGGGTGGGGGAGTTCTCATTTCATCTTGATTTATAGTACGTGTCCTACAAGGACTCATCCACTTTAGTCTTCTGCACGGGTCAGTGTAACTCCCAAGCCCATGATGTCATCGGCATTCCTTCCCAAGCTAATAAATGCCTTTCACGCAAATAAAAGCCATTACATTGGTAGCTATAAGTGCTTTACTATTCAGTGGCATCTTGTCATAACTATTTTTTTTTCTTAAAGCAAAGCTGTTTGACAGCTGGAGTTTGTTTTAGCTTTGATGTTTGTCTTAAGGAGTGGAGTGCACTTCTGTTTGAAGGTGGAAACATTTTGGCAGGAAGAGAGAAGAGAAACCCGTACCCCACCCAACAAAGGGGATCCCTTTCGGCGTCTGTAGAACATCCTGGTTTTCTCTTGAGGTATAAGCAAGAGGCTTGTGTCTTTAAGGTAGGAAGTATTTCAGGAGAAGAACCCATTCCTAGAACCGTGTGGTTAGAAGAGCTGGCTTTGTGCAGTAGATGAAGGTACCATGACCACTCAGACCTGCAGGCTGATGCTGCCTTTACTTAGGCAGTAAGTAGTTAACAGTACATCGCAGTCGCGGTGGGGAATGTCTATAGCACTTTCTGTAAAATATGCCCCATAAATCCTCCCCCAGAACTCTTGAGATCACAGATCCGAGCTGAGGACAGTGATGGAGGACCGGCGCAGTTCACGTGAAGTGCACGGGTGAGCTGCAGCGAGCTGCAGCAGCCAGCCCCACCCCCACCCCAGCCACTGTCAGCGAGCAGCCTTGGCTCCCCTTCCGTTTCTCAGAGCAAAGAGTCTGCCTGCCCCGGTTCCGTGAATCCTGAGGTCTCCCGTTGGAGTTTTCTTTCTTTGTTTCTGTATCCTTTTTTTTTTTTAATTTAATATTAGTGTGTGTTGGTGGAGGGCGGGGCACATTACCACAGCACCCATGTGGAGGTCAGAGGACACTTTTAGAAAGCCAGTTTTCTCCTTCCACCCTGGGCTCTGGAGATGGAATTCAGGTCACCAGACTTGTGAACAAGCACCGCACTATCTTGCCAGCTTCCATGGATCTTTACTGAGCCCATGGGTTGATATATTTCTGGCTCCAAAAGCATCTTTGTTCGTAAGTATAATGTATAACTTCTCACATGGTTTCCATTCAGAATAATTGTCTTGAAGTATATGTTGTGACGCCATATCTAAAATGGGTTATGACTTACGGTGCTGTTTAGGGAGCTAGGATGAGATTTCATAGTATATACTGTCAACAATAGAAGAATGCATACGAGCCGGGCGGTGGTGGCGCACGCCTTTAATCCCAGCACTCGGGAGGCAGAGGCAGGCGGATCTCTGTGAGTTCGAGACCAGCCCGGTCTACAGAGCTAGTTCCAGTTCCAGGACAGGCTCCAAAGCCACACAGAAACCCTGTCTCGAAAAAAAAGAAAAAAAAAAAAGAATGCTATGAGTGGCCAGGCGTGGTAGTGCACACCTTTAATCCCAGCACTCAGAGGCCAGGCAGGACTGGTCTACACAGCAAATTCCAGGCTTGCCAGGGCTACATAAATAAGACTATCTTTAATTTAAAAAAAAAAAAGGCAATGAATGCCAGGAAGCATGGCTCAGTGGTAGAGCCTTTGCCTAGCACTCATGAGACCCTAGGTGCATTCTTCCGTACATTCAGAAAAGGGGGCATAGGAAGGGAAAGAGAAAAAAAGGGATACTTAAATCACTTATAATAAAATCAGCGCTATAGTCAGAGCTAATGTTTATTGAACACTCCCAAGAGCGAGGCAATGCTCAGAGCTGTTTGCGTGTGTTGACTCTTTTTCGGCTCCCAGCATCCTTAGGGAGAAGTCACATCTCTGTCTCTGCTCTGAGAAACCACAGAGGACAGCCATAGATAGGAAGTGACAGTTCAGGATTCATAACCTACTTCGCTTCTGTTTTTTCCCAAGGCAGGGTTTCTCTGTGGCTTTGGAGCCTATCCTGGAACTAGCTCTGTAGATCAGGCTGGCCTCGAACTCACAGAGTCTGCCTCCACCTCCCAAGTGCTGGGATTAAAGGTGTGCGCCACCACCACTCAGCCCTACTTCACTTCTTTAAAAATTGTTCTGATTTTTATGCTGGACATATGTCCTATTTTCTGTGAGTTGGTGGAATTAAACTTTGCTTCTGCCAACCAGTTTGTTAGCAGAAACTTCAAAATATCTAAAAGTAATATCATGATGGGGGCAAATGATATCTAAAATCTTCATGCCCGGAGTCCAATATTTCCATAAAATCTTAGTGAAATGGGCCAGCAAGTTGGCTCAGCAGGTAAAAGTGCTTTCCACACAGGCCAAAAAGCCTGAGTTTGATTCCTAGAATCCTCAGTAGGAAGAAACTGACTCCTGAGAGTTGTCCTTTGACCCTCACATAGGGGCCAAGGAATGCTCACATGTGCACATACACAGAGAAAGGGTGGGTTTGCAAATTTAAAAGAAATACCACTTTTGTGAACAAAGTCAAAATGGCTTTAGGAGTCTAGGGGGATGACTCAGTCAGTAAACTACTTGTCTCTCAAGCATGCGGACCTGAGTTCAAATCCCCAGAGCTCACATGATAAGACAAGCTTTGACAGACCTCACCTGTAGTCTCAGATCTGAGGAGGCAGATTCCTAGGGTTCACCAGCCAGCCAGCCAGCCAGCCTCGCCAAACAGTGAGCTCCAGATTCAGTGAAAGACCTTGTCTCAAAGTAAGGTGGTGAGCGATTGAGCCAGCATCATCCTCTGGCTACACATGTACACACATAAACACGTGTCACAGGCTCACACAACTAAGCCAGCATCATCCTCTGGCTACACATGTACACACATACACATGTATGTTGAAATAAGAGCGGTGGGGCTGCGTCCCCAGCACCCCAGCCGCCTGCTAGCTCATGCTTGAAATAACAACACACAAATTGTATTCTTTTAAACACTGCTTGCCCATTATATCTAGCCTCTTCTCAGCTAACTCTCACACCTGGACTAGCCCATTTCTAATAATGTGTGTAAGCACCCCAAGGTGTGCTTATCAGGAAGATTCTAGCCTACGTCCATCCTGGGTCGGAGCTTCATCGCGTGTGTCTCTGAGAGCAGAGCTGTCGCGTCTGTCTGAGGAGTCTTACCTCACTTCCTCTTCCTCCTGTTTACTCCTCTCACCTATGTTTTAACCTATCAGGGCAAGCAGTTTCTTTAATTAACCAATGAAATCAACAGATTGATATATGACACTCCCACATCACATGTACACACGGACCACAGGCTCACACAAATAAATTTCATTAGAAGGGAAACTTGCTCGGGCTCTTGGTTGAAAACTTCCCCTTTTGGGCATTGGCATCTAGAAAATGAAGGAATGCGATAGAAATGATGTCACTGCTTCCAAATGCTTCCACACCGAAGAGACATAGATTCTCCTGAGCGAGAAAAGCATCCCCACACACACAGAAGACTGCACTCGGCCCTGCCTTCTCTCTCTACCAATCAAAGCAGCATGTCAGGGAACCATCCCACCTGTGAGGACAGTTGGATGTGGAATGCTAATTTCTCTGGGTGTCAAGCACTGCCTATGGCATATTTGTGATGGGTTGAAATCAAGCCTCTTCTCTCGCTCCATTTCCAATCGCCCGAGCCAATCTCTCACATTGATGAATAAAATTAATAGCGTTTGGCTGCCCATGAGAAAGAGTCGGAAGGACCATGCAGGAACCAGAGAACAGCCGGTGAGGGCACTAATGGCCTGTGTCTTATACCACCTGCACTTCTGATCTTCCAGAGCTTTGGGCATGTGTCACAGAAACGTGATTCATTTTGCTTTAGGGATGTCCTGCTGGTGAGAGCCAACCGAAATCATTTCCGCTACACACTTGCACATTGTTCTCCATACTGGATGATAATGACCCTACGGAGTCCCATTGATCCCACAAGATATGAAAATAATCTTTTATGGACGAACATATGATTGCCATTGTGAAAAGGGACAGGTGTGACTCAGGCATGCCCTTAATACTGTACCCCTGATATCCCACCCTTTGCCACACCTGTGAGGCCCTGGTTCCCCTCTTTGGAGGACATCTGTGCCCACCTGGATCTCTTGGTCTGCAACAGTTCAGTGAGCCCTACAGGTCTCCCAAGGGATCTCTCTCTCTCTCTCTCTCTCTCTCTCTCTCTCTCTCTCTCTCTCTCCTGTATATTTCTTTACACAAATAATTATTTTTTTATTGAGCTCTACATTTTTCTCTGCTCCTCTCCCTGCCTCTCCCCTCCCTTCTTCAGCCCTCCTCCAAGGTCCCCATGCTCCCAATTTTCTCAGGAGATCTTGTCTTTTTCTACTTCCCATGTAGATTAGATCTATGTAAGTCTCTCTTAGTGTCCACATTGTTGTCTAAGTTCTCTGGTATTGTGGTTTGTAGGCTGGCTTTCTTTTCTTTATGTTTAAAAACCACCTATGAGTGAGTACATGTGATAATTGTCTTTTTGTGTCTAGATTACCTCACTCAAAATAATGTTTTCTAGCTCCATCCATTCTCCTGCAAAATTCAAGATGTCATTATTTTTTTCTGCTGTGTAGTACTCCATTGTGTAAATGTACCACATTTTACCCAAATAATTCTTTTCTCTAGTGGTAAGCAAATTGGTGGGACACTTTGTGCAGTAGGATGCCTGGGTTTAGCGTTCACCTCTGTATAGCTGGTGCCTTTATCCCGCGGTACACCAATGCCCTCTCATCTCTTTTCCATTTTAGGTTTCTGTAATTCTAAACTACCTTTAATTGGCATTATTAAAAGGTCAAAATATAAAAATTGGTAGGCGTTGGGGTCTTGCTTTTGCTTTTCGTGAGAAATGACACCCTCTTGAGGATGAAGAGGCTGGGGTTCAATCTCTGTTCTTCTGGCTCTGTTGCATTCTAGGTAACAGGATGCTGTTGCTATCCGGGCCCCCTACCTAGTGATTGACATGTCCCAGAGCACTTTCTAGAGCATGCGCGATGCTCCATACTATAGCTTCCCTGGAGGCAGCTGTGCACAGCGCCTGCAAGCACGCCCAGCTCCCCTTTGGCACGGGGAGGAAGAACTCTTCCTCAGGATATTGCATAATGCACTGGGGAGTCGATGCTTTCAATGGGCTTTTGACTTTTATTGAGTTCTAGATTGAAGCCTTTTCTGTATTGTTAGGGAGGTACCGGAGTCACTCAAGGGAGGACAGGGGAGCTCAACAAGGGGCAAAGCAGGCTATAATCAGCAGGGAGACACCTCCAAGACGAGGCAGCGTTGGATTCATGGGAATCAGTACAGGAGTAACTCAACAGTTGGTTTAGATAGTGGGGGCTTCAGTATGTCTCCTTGGCATGAGATATGCACCCCAAAGGACTCACTGGAGATTTTATTGTGGTCCCCAAAAGTCTGGGCACTAGGATTCTCCCACCAGAAATGACTAGCCCTCTTCCTTTAAGTCCTCAGGCACACAGGGACCATTCATTACGCTATTCCAACCTAGGGAACCCATGCCATTGCAGCCACACAAATGCCTGAGCTCTGATTCACTTGTTCAGCATGTATGGAGGAATGCTGGACACTAGGCCAGAAAGGTGGGGGGAGGGAGGCTTGAGGGATGAACAAGCTGGTGAGAGACACAAGTTGTATATGGAGATGACTAAGAGCTGGGGCCTCAGATGGAGTGAGGCTGATCAACTCCAGGAGCCTGCAGGGTTGGTGGCACTGAGGGCTGGGGCATCTAGCAGAGAGAGGAGTCACCCAAGCCTGATCTTGATAGAATAAATATGTTCGCGTTTTAGAAAGATCACTCAGGCAGCCGGATGGATGGAGCAGAGAGGGGGAGCAGTCAGAGGCAGGAAGACCTTGCTGAGGGATGACGAGAGGTAGAAAGACACAGGAGAGCCTACGTGAAGCGGAGGCAGGAGATGGGGTAAGAGGTTGTGGACGCTGAATGCTCAGAAAGAAAGGAAAAGGAATTCTTCAGTGGTCCTCACTTCTGACATCTACTGATGATGGAGTTACCATTTCCTTAGAGCTGTAGTAAGAGACAGGACCATCTTAGGGGAAGGGTGATTGTCTGTGGAGGTCCCCAGGATCATTTATAGGGACAGTCGTTCCTCGGGAGGACTTCTAAGTCCGCATGCAACCATACTGTGATTTACTGCAGAGGTGGAAAGCAAAACAGAATAGAAGGACCGTCACACAGGCTAATGCAGAGAAGAAACCAGGGCGAGCTCCCAAGCCCTGTCTACCTAGAGTCCAGCAGTGACTTGTGGCAGCTTCTGAAATGCTGCCAATCGAGGAAGCTCAGTAGAGACTCAGGCCCCAAGGGTTTTATTGGGACTGATTGCATGAGCGTTGAATTGCAGATTCTCAAAAGGAAAGCAGATTTTAAGCGTAAACCTAATTTTTGGTTTAAAAAAAAAAAACAGTTTGGACATAGTGAGCGAGTCTTCCCACTTAGGGAATGATTGGAGCCCCGCCCATACCCACATACCCAACACCATCCTTGTAGGCAGAGTTCCGTGAGGACCATGTTCACTCCTCCTACATTACCCCTGTCCTGCACGGCAGCGCATGGCTGTAAAAACATGTTGAGTGAAGCCATGTTACAAGTTCAAGAGCAGACACCAGGGCACTTGGTACTGGGTCTAAGGTTCAATGAGGAAGTCTGTTACCAGCTTAGGGTTCTGGAGACGTGAGCATCTCATGAGCATTAAAACAACGGTTATTCTGGGCTCAGCGGTACATGTATGAGCCTAGCACTGATGAGCTGCTGGCAGGAGCCTAGCAACAGTTGCTCCCAAAAAAGTCCAGAAAGTCCAGCCCTGTACCTGCTCTTCAGACTGTTGTGTGCAGATGATGTAAGTCGAAGTTTAAGCTCTAGCATGTGGTTTGCACGCACAGTTTCCTATTTCAAAGGGCCTGGCCATCAGACCTTTACAATAGAGCTGGTCACATCAAGGCTCCCACCTGGAAGGAATTTCTAAGCAGCCTTTGAAGTCAACCATTCATGTTCAATCAACCTGGTTGTCAAAGGACAAGAGATGACTGAGATCGCTCTTCTTTACTCTCGTGCCTGGCCAACGCTTTTTAACGTTTCCAGGTCCTGTAAGCCACTAGGAATAAAAAATCAAGGGGGCAAAGCCTTTTCCCTCGACGACTTGTGTTCTAAGACCAGGAAAGGAATGGGTGAATCCAATGTGCATATCAGGAGTGTGTTTTTTCAAAGCAGAAACAGGGTGAGTGGCCCCTTAAATACAGGGAGTAAAAGATCAAACAACCAAACATATTGATTTCTGCATAAAACTCTGTGAAGGATGTGGTAGAACTCGAAAACTGAAATAGTTCAGTAGGCAGGGTGCTTGCTATGCAAGCAAGAGGACCTGAGTTCGATCCCCAGCATCCATGTAATAAGTCAGGTGTGATGGCGTGTATGTATGGGTTGTTGTTTGGGCTTTGGTTTTGGTTGTTTTGTTTTGTCTTTTTACAGTTTCTCTATGTAACAGCCCTGGCTGTCCTGGAATTAACTCTGTAGACCAAGCTGGCCTCGAACTCAGAGAGATCCACCTGCCCCTGCAGGTGATTAAAGGCATGCGCCTCCACCACCCGTCAATGGCATACAGTTATAATCCCAGCATCGAAGAGGCAGAGACCGGCAGATCCCAGGGACTTGCTGCCTTGTCTGGTGACTTCCAGGCCAATGAGAGACATTGTCCCCAAAAACTAAGGTAGATGGCATCCTGAGAAAAGATACCCAGGTTTCACTTATGATCTCCACATGCATGCGTACATACAGCCACACATATGCACACACACAGAGAGAGAAAGAGAAAGACAGAGAGAAACAGTCTAGAAGGGGAAATCACCGCTCACTTATCTAATTTGAATTTCATTCCAGCAGCTTACCTTGGATGGACTGCTTAGAAAGCTTATGACAGTTGTTCTCAGAAATGTCCACCTCACCTGACACCTTTGGCTTTGGCCTCAGGAGTTAAACATTGGGACCTAAAGTGACCTTCTGATCCAGAGGGATGATGACTGGAACCCAGGAGTTCAAGGACAGGCCTGGGCAATGTTGTGAAACTGGCCTGTGAGGAGAGCTACTTACTCTTACTTGTGTGCATGTATGCGCACATGTGCACACGCATGTATGTGCGTGCATGGGTGTGTGTGTGTGTGTGTATTTAAGAGAGAGAAACTGGATTCACAGTCTGTGTTTATTGCCTCTTTTTGCTTCACTCCATATCTTCTGAGTGGTGGTAGCTAACAGCTTGCATTATTCTAAGTGTCTCGGGGGGAAAACTTGAAAAAAAAGTGCCAAGTCAAATTTAATAGTAGAATATAACTTTTAAAACAAATTGCAGGTCTTTTGTATGATCTCAAAGTATACATTTAGAAAAGTAAAAGTTCCACCTTTGGGTCTTGATTCCATTGTCAGCTTCCTCCACCCCCTCACACATCGTCCACGCAGCCTTTGTCTCTCAGCGATCTGACATGATTGATTGATACTGTTCAGCGTGTCATCGGGAGAAGCCTGAATATTTTGTAAGACGATTAATCATGTTAAATGCCCATCTCTCTTTTCAACTTCACCGAAAAATACGGCTTATGCAGATGTCGGGGCAATTTGTTTATTTCCCTGTTTGAATTTGTGGCTGTTTAGCGTAGCATGTTTCCTCTCCACGAGGCTAGCCAAAAATAATATTGACAAACTCATGAGGGCTTCCATCTGATACTGTTGCGATCGTATGCAAATATATTTAGACAGTTAAACGAATAGGATAATTAAACATCCAAATGTCAGGAGTGGACTGGGGGGATGGGAAGCGACTCCAGCTGTCGTTGCCTTTTCTGGCTGGAAGTCAATGACGTATTTGAACAATACACCTTTAGAACTAAAGGCCTGAGTTGTGTCTGGTTGGTTTGTTATTCTTCTTTCGTGTGTTTGTCTTGATTTTGTTGTTTTCGGACTTAAACTGGAACACGTTATGGTGATAGACAGCGGCAGGCGTTCTGGGGGACCATGTTTCTCTGCACATGTTCTCAGAGATTTAAAAGGCCCCTGTCATACTCCTTCTACTGGGACCAGGCCACTCCTAGATGAGCTCACGCAGAGGGAGAGGCTCTCAAAATACAAAATGAAATTGTTTGTCTTTAAGAATATTCTGTTTTAGAGTCTCCAAAAAAATCCAAGAATGAAAAGAGGCTAATACTTGGTAGAAAGAGCCAAGTTGAGGAGTTGTGGCCTAGAGTCCTCCGGTTTCTCTAAAGAAGCTTGCTTCCCAAGAAGTTCACCTTGTGTTAAAGTTGAAACTTTCTCTTCATGGCATCTTTTAAATTCCTGAGAAATATCCAACTTGGAGATAGGAGATTTTCTTTTTCCACCCTAACAAAGGCTGGCTAAAGATCCACTATCATTTCCATTAAAAATATTAATATTAAAACAAAATTGTTCACTCCATATCAAGGCAGCAAATGTTTGCCCACTTTCTGGGTTTCTGCTGTCGATTTCAGGAGCAGCTGATGCTGCCTAGGCTGTCTTTTCTAAAGGAAAGGCCTGGTAGAGTTCAGGCATAGCTCTGCCCTCCGGTCCCAGGCTGCCTCACCTCAATCCTGCCTCCTTGCAGGGCTGCCCCAGTACTGCCCCTTCTCTGAGCTGAAAGACCCTGGGCTGGGATGGGTTGGGGCTGTTTCCTGCCTGGCAAGGCCTTGAGCTCAACCTGTTTGTCAGAATTCTCTTGTGGTTTCAAATAACAGAAACCCGACTCAAACTTGGACAAAAAGAGGGAACAAATTGGCCCACATAACCCAGAAGTTCTGCAGTTGATCCAGGCTCAGCCACAGCTTCAGTCAGGACAGTGGCCTCTGCCCTCCTTTTCTCAGCATTGCTCTGCCCACTTCCCCCCCCCAACTGCCCCTCCCCAGACCTGTTGCAGTGGCCCACCTCAGCTAAAACCTTGTGTAAGGAGACCCCTCCTCCTCCAACACTGCAAACCCATCAATGCTCAGCATCCCTTGGTGGCCCTGCTTGTCAGCCCAGCCTGGCAACAACACCTTAACCCACCAGCAGGTGATCCTCATATGACAGAGTGGCCTGCACAGTCATAGAAGATGGGGACAACACCTCGGTGGCTGCTGTATCGCAGAGTGTTCCTGGGCTGCATCAAAGATGTCCCCCTAGCAAAGACTACTGTTGGTTTAGTTGGGGGAGGGGTGGCTGGGATGTATGAGATTAAAAAGTCATCTGAAGCATAAAGCATAGCTTAATGGACAGCAGAGCCTTCTCGCTGTATATTTTTGTGCTGAATGGATTCTGCTCTGAGAGACTTAATTTTCTTCTTCAAACACAAGACCCAGGGTCTTTGCAAATGCTTTAGCTAAAAGTAAAGCACAGAAATTTTTTTTTTTTTTATCGTGGGTCCCTCCGAAGAGTTGGCCAGCAAGCTTAACTTTCTTTAATCCTTAAGTTTCCTCAGCCGGAGGTGTGCTGGCTAGTTTTTATGTCAACTCAACACAAGCTAGAGTCATCTGGAACAAGGAAACCTGAGAAGATGGGACCGCATTGGCCTGTGGTGCGTTTCCTTCATTGACGGTTGATGTGGGAGGACCCAGCTCAGCTATGGATAGTGCACCTCCTACCCCTCAGAGCTGCTCATCCTGGGAGCTGTTAGAACGCAGGCTGAGCAAGTAAACAGTGAGCAAGCCAGTAGGCAGCACCCCTCCATGGCCTCTGCATTCCTGCCTCCAGGCTCCTCCCTGATTGCCCTGGATGATAGACTAAATACAACCTATAATATAAAATAGACCCTCCCTAGGTGGAAAGATGGCTCAGTGCTTAAGAGCGCTTGCTGCTCCTGCAGAGGACCTGAGTTGAAATCCCAGAACCCAGGCTGGGTAGCTCACAAAGGCCTCTACCTCCAGATCTGTGGGGTCCAACCCTCTCCTGGCTTCTGCAGGCGCTCACATGCATGTGCCTCACATGTGTGTGCACATATACATGCTGACACACACATAAGTTAAAATAATAAAAAAAATTAAGAAGAAAATAACCCCTTTCCTCCCGGAGTTCATTCTGGTTCTGCTGTTTTATCTCAGCAATACAAACCCTAACTAAGACAGGAGACTCAACCTTAAGCTTGTTCTTGTGTGCACACAAACTTCCTGCCGTTGTTCATCATGTTTCATGCTCAGTACATAGAAGCAGTGTAGACAGATCGTTGTACTCCAGCGCTGGAGACAGATCATTGTACTCCATTTTAGTGTGGAAAGTGGATCCATTTGACTGCTGTGAGATCAAATTTTATTAGCTTAGCCAATTAAAAATACCATAAATTATTCATCATTTTTAAATGTTTGTAGTGGACAACTTCATACATACGTGCCGTACTTTGCTCATTTTCAGCCCCCAGTGCCCTCCCTCATCCCCTCCCACTTCCCCTGAGCCCCTTACTGCCTTCAAGTCTCCCTCCTATTTTCATGGGTTTTTTTTTCTGTTTGTTCTGTTGAGTGTGTATGTATGCACCCTGCACTCAGTTTAATCCGGGTTTCTTTTATGAGCGTGGGTAGGAAGTTATTTGTTGAAGCATGAAAAGCTTAACAGTAGTGACAGCTCTGAACCCAACCACATTTAAACATTTAATAACATCACTCTCCCTCCCTCCCTCCCTTCTTCCTTTTTTTTGTGACAGGGTCTTACTATGTAGCCTATAATTTGATATATAGACCAGGCTAGCCTCAAACTCAGAGATCTCCCTGCCTCTGCTTTAGAGTGTTGGGACTAAAGGTGTGTGTCACTAGGCCCAGCAACAGTTAGTCATTTTTATAAACAGTAGATACTGTCTTTTCAGCCTGAAAACATCAGAAATAAATTCAGTGTAGTGTCAACCCACATAATCCAAACACTCAATAGGCAGAAGCAGGGAGGGTCAGGAGTTCAGGGTTATCCTCACTTGCAAGGATAAACTCTGGTACATAGACAAGTACTGGAGGGTTGGCAAGATGGCTCAGAGGTTAAGAGCACTGCCTGCTCTTCCAAAGGTCCTGAGTTCAATTCCCAGCAACCACATGGTGGCTCACAGCCATCTGTAATGAAATCTGGTATCCTCTTATGGCCAGTAAGCATACAGACAGACAGAACACTGTATACATAATAAATAAATAAATCTTAAAAAAGAAAGAAAGAAAAGGAAAGTATTGGGAAAGTAAAACCCTTAAATTAAAAAAAAATCTATGTATTTATTTATTATCTTGGTTAGGGTTTCTATTGCTATGAAGAGATACCATGACCACAGCAACTCTTATCAAGGAAAAGATTTAAATGAGGTGGCAGTTTTTTTTTTCAGAGGTTCAGCCCATTATCATCATGGCGGGGAGCATTCTGGCACGCAGGCAGACGTGTTGGAGAAGGACTGATACATGTTGACATGCAGTCAACAGGAAGTAGGCTGACTGTCTCACTGAGTGAAGCTTGAGCAGAAGAGACCTCAAAGACTGCCCCCCAGTGACATACTTCCTCCAACAAGGCCACACCTCCTAAGAGTACCACTCCCTTTGGGTGTCATTTTCTTTCAAACCATCACATTGAGTGTGTGTGCATTCTGTGAGCATGTGCTTGCTGTGGCACACAATGAGGTTGCGGCTAGCTTGTGATACCTGCGATTTCATCTCCAAGGAAAAAAATCAAAAATAAGTGGTAAAATACCTGTCAGGTAATACAAGGGCCTGGATTCAATCTTTAGCACTATAGAATGAATGAATGAATGAATGAATGATGAAATAGAAAGCTCACATGCAGATAGATAGTAACATTTATTGGCCCATGGTTTGCCATCCAGTGGCGGGGCATTGCTTTACGGTTAATCCTTTAGCCCAAGTTGACTGGGCCATTACTCCTTCCTGCTGATGCTGTGGGGTTACCAGCCAATGTTCTCTGTGCCCTTGTTTTGCTGTTTGTCTGCCTGAGGACTGCCATGAGTTATAGATGGTTTGAGAGTCACATTTACATAGGTTTCTCCTCCTGCATAGAGATGGCCAGCCTTGACCAGACAACACAACTCTGTTTGGGGCCATTGGTCACAGAGGAGACTTCTGGGTAAAACCTAAGTAACAGCTAGAATACAAATCTGTCTGATAACAGCCCAGTGTTTTGATTAAATCAAAGGATGACAAAAAGAAGTTTATTCTGGCCCTCTTATCCATAGGAATGGGGCGTGGCTGCCGGACCACACCAGAATAGAAAAGCCACACTGTGATCTTATAGGGCACAGATACCTTTTGACTGGTGACCCCTCAGAAGGAACTCGAGCCAAGATCTTATCAGTGATGGAGATAGAAACACCTCAGGATTTTTTTCCAGTATTGTTTTTCACTGTTTTGTTCACAGTCTTTGGAATCCTGAGGCATTTCCTCAGGGCCCCGAGTGGCCGCTTTGGGTCAGCTTCCTCTTGAGCAGAGGGCTTCGTTACAACATCCATATGTTTCCCAGCTCACTCACTCCCTGACCTCGCTTCTTTTTTTTTTTTCTGGAATCTCTTGGCTTTTTCATGTTTCCACCCACTAATCCCCAAAGAGTCTCTTAAGTGTTCGCAGCGTATCGCCCAATCATTTTTCAAAAGCTAACTTGATAGAAATTGCTTAAGCTTGATAGAAATCACATAAACATTCTAACTTAACCCCATATCCCAAGACAGCTAGACATGGCAGTATGGAAAAGGTGGAGATTTTAAACTTTCTCAAGTTGGCAAGGACATTCCCCTTCTGCCCGCACTTGGCATTGTCAACAAGGGTCCATTCACTGGAAGGGTCGTCGGTCTCTGAAAAGGCAACGTCAATACTTGTCCGCAGCTGTCTTTCCTTTGAACCCATCTACGTGTCTTTGAAGCAGTGGTCATGGTCTCCAGCTTTGATTCCAGCTCTGTGGACTTGAGCCAGTTTCCCTGATTTCATTAAATTTTTGGAAAGCACTGAAAGTATGGTATCATTTTATTGCAGCCTTCACATCAATCATAATTTGGGGCGGTCCTGGTGAAAGATGAGGAATTCAGATTGGGAGGCTGGGGAAAGCGGGTCCCGGGGCAAAGGAATAGAATGCAGTGTTTACTTCGCATGAGTTCAGCCACCTCGACCTTGTGGATTCTTAGCTAGCTCTATTCTAAAGCAGCTACAGTCCTGCGACCCAAGTCTAGTTACTGGGGGGGGGGGTGGAGTTGAGGGGACACACAATTTTAATGAGGCTTCTCTCTCCCTCCCTGCCTCTTCGTCCTTCTCTCTCTTCTCTCCTTATCCTTCTCCCTCTTTCTCTCTTCCTCTCGTTCTTCCCCTCTCTCCCCGCCTGTGTCTTTTCTCCTTCCTCTCTGTCTTCTCCCACTGTCTCCCCCTACCCCTGTCCCTCTTTCCCTCACTGCTGGCTCAGTAGGCCCAGGGACTTTTGTGTGCTGGTTGTTCATGGCAAAAGCTAAACATAGAATCCACTTAATAGATTGTCACTCACTCTGCTTCCTCCGCTCCCCAGCTGTGAACCAAGTCTGCCGTTGCTGGTTCCCTGCTCCAGTGCTCTGCCCTGTTTTTGCTACTTTCATCTTTGGAAGCCAAACCCCAGTGCTTCCCGCGTTCCTTCTCTCAACAGCACCCAGGGTTGCTTTCACCGGCAACCTCTGTCCTTGTTCCTACTTACAAAGTCGTTTTCCTATCAAAATGTCTCTAGCGGCCCCCTTCTCTCATTGTTAGTGAAGGCACTTACGTACATGCTGTTCGGAGAGCCAGATACAAGGGACAGTATTATAAGTACAAAGTCACTTCCAGGTTATTCAGAGTTTCAAGCAGCAGATCCCTCTGCAGGGTCCTGTGGATGCACTGAACGTGACATAGGACTTGCTTTTCCTAGTCAGGCCAACAGTCACCATAGCAATTCCCAAAACAGCAACCAGACACTGCCACTTTCATGTCAATACGAAGAGCCCGGTTCTGGACTGTTGCTTTGTGATGGGGTCACTCTCTCGGGATCCAGATGAATGAGAGATCACCAGGTTTACTCCACTGGGCCCTAGTGAAAGTGGCATGTGGCTATTGGGATTAAGAGAGAACACCCTCCAAAAGTTAGGGGCTTTGCAACCCGAACAATGAGATTCCATATAGAGCTGTACCTTGGATCTAGTTATGTTTATGACCAAAATCCTGCCAAATAGGTTATACGTGAAAAACACTGTGACAGACTCCTGTGTCCCACAATGCTCTTCTGCCATTCCGAATTCACGCCTCTGACTTTTGCTTTGGTTCGATGTGTGTTCTGTTGATGCAGCATCAGTGGACACCTGCACTGCCCTTGGCCATGGTGTCTTTAAGGAAAGTGATAGACTAACCATATTCCTCCCAAGCTCTTCTGTCTCTTAACACAGAGACTGAGAAACATGTCCTGTGCAGGGTCAACAGCACCCTGACGGAGTGGGCTTAGACCCGTACGGCCTGCATTCTAACAGTTCAGCTCCACTGTGAGAGCATCAACACAGCCACACAGCCACACAACCACACACAACCTCGACTGTCTCTGTAATAATAAACCTGTATTTGTAAAGACGGGCAGCTAGCCAGATTTCATATGGGGCCTTATTTTACTGACTGAAAAAGAGAGATTCCTGTGATGCTGTGTTTTGGTAATAGCCATGCAAAGATGCTTCCGAATCCCCACATCCCTGCAGCCCCAGCATCTCCGGGTACCAGTGGGCATGAGCTGAAAGGGCCTAAAAATGCTCTTTCCTAAATCAGAGAGCCAGCCGTGTTCCTCTGCCGATTGGAATCATCATCGACTCCAGGGCAGAGAGGCAAAGCCATGACGTCCCCAGCCTGTTGCAGTTTATTCAGAGAATTCTACAAACTCTTCTTTGTCGCTTTCGCTAAGGTCTACAATGGTTCAGGGAGGAAACTGATGCTTGCCGCACTGGTAGCATCTGATTTGCTATAGGTGTCCAAAAGATTGCCTGGTCGTGAGTAAAAGGGCCCGTGGTGGGCTGGAGGAGGCAGAGAAAGGAAAAGTGATGTGTTCGTTGAGACTGTATGCCAGTTCGTTGCCATCCCGAGCTATGACAGGAAGAGTGTCCAGGGAACCTTCCCTGCTATAAAGTGTCTTTACGTTGCTGATCTGTGCCTTCTGTATAAGAGGAAACCTCCAGCTTTGCCAGCCTGGTTTGTGTAGGAAAACAGCTAATGGACTGTTGGTGTCCGTCTGGGTCAGATGCCGGAGAATGACTCAGATGCCTGAGCTGTGTTTATTTGAGGATGTGCCGTGGTGGGAAGCTGTCACTCATCAGGGTCATGGAGAGAGCAGCAGAAGCAGGCATATTGATCTTGATAGTTCTTCTGGCAGTGGCGAAGCAATGGAAGAGCTAACCTGTTAAGAAAGAAAGAAAGAAAGAAAGAAAGAAAGAAAGAAAGAAAGAAAGAAAGAAAGAAAGAAAGAAAGAAAGAAAGAAGAACAAACAAAGTTAGAGGAAATTCATTTTGTTTAAGAAATGCAGAAAATTGCTGGGTAGCGATTTGGCACACACCTTTAATCCCAGCACTCAGGAGGCAGAGGTAGGTGGATCTGTGTGAGTTCAAGGCCAGCCTGGTCTACAAAGAGAGTTCCAGGACAGTTAGGGCACAAGAAACCCTGTCTCAAAAAACCAAAACAGAAAAAAAGAAAGAAGGAAGGAAAGAAGAAAGAAAGAGAGAGAGATGCAGAAAATTACAGACATTGATGAATGTTTTTATCAATAATATGTATATTAACTATTATTCAATTTATAACCCAAATAGAAAATGTGTGTAACCTTATTGCCTGAACATCCTACAATTAGTTTTTAGGGAGTTTTGTTTTGTTTTGAGACAGAGTCTTACTGTGTAACCCTGCCTGGCCTGGATCTCGCTATATAGATCAGGCTGGCCTTGAACTCATAAAGATCCACTTGTCTCGGCTTTCTGAGTGCTGGGATTAAAGGTGCATGCTATTAAATGTGGCCTAAGTGTTATTTTCTCAAAGCATACATACTATACTAAACTACATTTTAAATACAGATGCTCTCGTGCCCTGTTCTAAGTATTACAAACATTTTATGTGAAAAAAAATTTGCTTTTCCTGTGTTTGTTTTATATATTAGTTGGGTGTTGCCTTGTGAATCTTATTAATGTAATTTTGTTCTTGGGATCCTTATCTTAGAATCGAATTCCCCAGGATATCATGTTTCTTATAGCATTGCTCTCTAATTGGTGGGTGGAATTGTAGTTAACTTGAAAGGCTCTGTGAGCTTATAAAATTTACACACACATTTGTAAGACAATATTATCTCACTTAATAAGAAATAACACTCTTCAGGGTACATTGCCTGCTGGGAAGATGGAGTTGCAGGATTAAATTGAGTCTGTCCTTGAAATAATGGGAAAGCTGGAAGAAGTTATGAAAAATAATACTTAAGACACTGGGTGTCAGCTGGGATAGACCCTGATCCCCAAGAAATAGGAAGCCAGCAAGGAGGGCCCCAAAGCTGATGGTCCTGGTTGTTGTCTAGAAAAAGGTTCCAGTCTAGTGTCTAAGGAGAGGAATCCCAGAGAACAGAAGCTCAGCTTGTCCCCTCATTGAGGACATAGAGAGGATGTCCCTTCAAGAGAATCAAGGCAGCTAGCGTCTGCATGATGGAGTATCTGAGAGGAAAATGTGCATATCTCAGAGGGCCTTCCTGCATCACTCAAGACAGTTTAATCAGTGCACGTATGGAAAAACTACCTAAAGCCGAGGGAGGGGCCGCCCGGAAGAATTGAAGGAATCACGTGTGGCTGCTACAAAGGCAGGAAGAGGACAGAATTGTCAGAATAGTAAAACGTCTTGCCTTAGTGGTGAGGATAAAGTGAATCCCAGACTAAACATAACTCCAGTTCTCTCTAACAGAGATTAAAGGCAAAACCCAGAAAGGTCAACCTGTGCGGGAGCAACTAAAATAACTGTCCCACAAAGAATATAAGAATATATATATCTGGGCCAGTGAGGTGACGCCAACAGTAAAGTAGACTGCAGACCAGCCGCACAGTCTGAACTTAGCCTTTGGGACCCACATGGTAGAAGGAGAGAACCAAGTCCCCAGTTTGTCCTCTGGCTGCCATACACATGCATACATACGTACATGCATACATATATGCATGCATACATACACATACATGTGATTTAAGTTTTCAGTAAACAAACATAAAAACAATGAATAGACAACAAAATAAAACCTGTGGCATTCAATCCAAAATTACAAAGTCTAAAAAGAAATAGGAACATGTCATATGCTGAAGAAAGCCAACTGAAATTAACCCATTAGTTTTATAAATGTTGTAACTTGTAGAAAAAGACATTGAAAACAACAATCAGAACACTGACTGCTCTTGCAGGGGATCAGGTTCGATTCCTAGCACCCTGTGGTGGCCCACAACTTTTTGTGGCTGTAGTTCCAGGGGATCTGATGCTCTCTTCCAGATTCCACAGGCACCAGGCACATACGTGATGCACAAGCTTACACTGAAGCAGAACACTGGTAGATATAAACCTTTTTTACGTTACACAAATGTGGACTCTCTCAGCAGATCTTGCCATATTGCGCCGTAATTTTTAACCATGTTTGCCATGGGTAACCAAAAACTTGGGGAAAGAAACTGCAAGCGAGGAAAGACCACTGAGAGTTAAATCAACCAGTGCGGTGGGGAAACCTGAATGCCAATGAGAAAGTAGCCAGAGCTGTGGAACACCAGCGAAGAGAGTCTGAGAGAGATGGCTCAGTGCGGAGGGACTGACCACACAAGTGTGAGTGTCTGAGTTCAAATCCCAAAAACTCATCTAAATCTGGACCCAGAACTTCTGTTTTCTTGGTGCTCTGTCAGTGAGATGGAGCGTGGGCCATCTCCAGAAGCCTGTGGGCCAGCTGTCCTGTCTTACACAGTGTCCTGTGCACAGGGTCCTGACTTACGCAGTGCTGAACAGCAGTATCTCAAAGGGGTGGAAGGTGAGGACCAATACCCGAGGTTGTCCACTGGCATGCATACGTGCTCTGTTACATACATACCCCCATACACACACACACACACACACACACACACCATCCAGGTACACAAATCAGACACACAATACAAATGTGTTTAATTTAAAGTAGCAGTTTTAATCTTGTACTTGTAGGACAAAATAAAATTCTCAGTAAAATGAAGGGCAGGAGAGCCATGGGGGGGAAATAGGCAAATCCACAAGCAGAGTCAGAAATTCTTAATCCCCTCTCAGAACAAAATAGACTAAAGCCAATGAAGGCTAGAGTATTCTACAAAAGGCGCTTGACCTAATTGGCATCTCGAGGACGCTCCACCCAGCAGCAGCAGCAGCAGCAGAGCGCAACTTCCTTGCAAATGTGCGTAGAACATGTGCCAAGATTGGCTACGTTCTGAGCCACAGAACTGGTCTCAATAAATTATAAAGGATTCAGATCACACCAAGTTTGTTCAGTAACCACAATGGAATTAAATGAGAAGTCAAGACTGAAAGGTATCTGGGCAATCTCCAAGTGTGTGGAAACCAAGCAGGCTCTATTGATAGCATGTACTCGCCAGTCATCTGCCCCGTAAGGACGTGTACTCTGGAACAAAAGGGAATTCTCAATGCAGAGATCATTTTTTGAAGTGTTTGTCTGATTTCTCATTGATAGCGCTTTTGTTTATTTGGTTCTGGTTTTGTAGATAGGGTTTCTCTGTGAGGAGCAGGCTCTGTAGCCTAGACCTGCCAGACCCACCTGCCTGTGTGTGCTGGGATTAAAGATGTGTAGTGCTTACCAACCTTTAGTTTTATTTTTATGTATATGGGGGTTTTGCCTGCATGGATCTCTTGTGTCACTTCCGTGCCTGGTGCCTGTGGCGGCAAGAAGAAGGTGTAGGATCCCCTGGAACTGGAGTTACATGTAGCTATTGGACACTGTGTCATATTGGTGACCAAACCCTGTTTTTCTGAAAGAGCCATGGGTGCTTTTAACCACTGAGCCATCTCTGCCCTCCCTTGTAGTATTTTTAAGCAGCTTAGGGAACAAAGGGCTTGTTTCCACTTATACTTCCATGTCACAGCGAATCATTGAGAGAAGGCAAGGGCAAACGCAGAGACCATGGAGGGCCACTGCTTACTAACTCCCTCCCTCTGCTTTGCTCAGCTCTTTCTCACACATCCCTGGCCAACCTACCTAGGAATGGTGCCTCCTAAAGAGGGTGGACTCTCCTGCATCAATAGTCAATTAGAATGCCTCACATGTGCGGCCACAGGCTAACCAGATGTGGACGATTCTTCAGTTGAAGCTTCCTCCTCCTGGGTGACTCTTCGTTTGTGTGAAGTTGACAGCCAAGATGAGCTGTCATAAGTCCATCCCTTGTTATCGTCTCACACACACACACACACACACAAATCACTTTTAAACCATAATTTTTCCTCTCTTGTTTAATGCTTGGAAATATTACAATATAAAACATAGTGGGGCTTTAAATGTCCACAGTCCTTTAAAAATTCAAACACTTTAAGAGTTTGATGTAGCTTTAAAATATCCAAAAATCTCTTTAACTGAGAGTCCATGTAAAATGAACGACAAATTAAACACATTTTTACTCCAAACAAGGAAAACCAGGGAATCAAAATAATCAGTTATGCAAAACCAAAATCCAATCGTGTAGTTCCAAACGTGTAACTCTGTCTGCCGTGTGGGATTCACTCACGGTCTCAGGACTCCCCAGGCCCTGGGCAGCTCTGCTGTTCTGGCTTTGCTGTCTGGAGCTTACACAGTCTGTCTTCTAAGTCGGGCCAGCTCCTGGCATCTCCAAAAGGCGACAGCCTCCCCTGCAATGGGGGCTACACCTCCACCATGTCCAGGGACTCCAACCCTGGTGCCAAGCTTCAGTTTTTCTCCGTGACCCCTTCAACCCTGGGTTTTTTCATTAAAACATTCACTAGTAGTGGTAGTTAATAAATGCAAATCAGAATAACAGTGGATTCCCCTATATAACCATGAGACTGATTTTTTTATTATTATTATTTTGGTTTTTTGATAACAAGGCTTTTCTGTGTAGTTCTGGCTATCCTGGAACTTGATCTCACAGAGATCCACCTGACTCTTGCCTCCTGAGTGCTGGGATTAAAGGCGTACATCGCCACAAACCCAGCGAGAATGTCTAAAATTTAAAAAGGTTCATCACATCAAATGCTAGTGAGGATGTGGCAACTGGAACTCCAGACTCTGCTGGTAGGAATTTATAGTAGTATAAACAACCTGGAAGACAGTTGGTAGGTTCTTTTTTTTTTTTTAAAGATTAAGCGTGTAGACAAAGGGTGGGGTGTCACTCCGAGGTATTGCTATTGCCTGACCTTATGAGACTCTTAAGTTCAATCCCCAATATTGAAAAAAGGCAAAGCAAAATAAAACTTAAATATACCTACTATATGACCACACCATTTCACTCATAATATTTACTTGAAAAAACGAATAAGGTAGATGCCCATGCAAAGACCTGTGTATGAATAGTCAAAGCAACTGTTCGTTGTGCCTGCTGGGACTCAGACCTGCGGTCTTGTCTGCTAAGCAAGTGCTCCACCACTGCACTGAGTCCTCCACAACAGTTTGTCTATACAGCAGTACACCCTGGCTTTATATTCGGATATATGC
The DNA here is from genome assembly GCF_014885135.2 of Alexandromys fortis. Lineage (NCBI taxonomy): Eukaryota > Metazoa > Chordata > Mammalia > Rodentia > Cricetidae > Alexandromys > Alexandromys fortis. Next base: position 754,482 of record NW_026067907.1, read on the forward strand.
GATTGATTACAGATCAAGTTTGCCAATAAACTCTTTTGATAATGCAGTTGGGTTTGCAAAAATTACAGGAAGCACTCAGGAGGCTAAGGAGGGAGAATTAGGTTCAAGGTCAGCTTAGGCTACACTTAATGCATAACCCTGCTTCAAAATAAAAAAAAACATTGTTAGAGGGACAATCTAGTAAGCCTAACATTCAAATAATTAAAATTTCGAATGGGCAGTTGAAACCAAACAGGAAGAGGTAAAATTGTGAAGAAATAATCCTCCCCAGAATTGAAAGAGTTTCTAATCAAAGGGGTGACTAAGATGAATTCATAGACTCACACCACCGTACCTTATCACTAAGGACAAAAGAACACTGCTCAGAGAGAATGCTAAAACTCATACAGGAGAATGAACAATCATTTGAATCACGGTCACATGGGCCTTCTCAGCAGTGACGAGGAGGCTAGACTACAGGAGAGCATTGTCCCCACACTCTGAATGAAATTCTTAGCGACATCTCTATGTCCAGCCAAGCTATCTCTCAGTGTGCTAATCATGAATGCAAGCCTCATGGCCTTCAGGGTGCTGCTAGAGGAGCACTGGGGTCACCTAGGGTCACCATGGGTGTGTCCAGTACAATATGGGTCAAGGAAATGGAAACCCAGACAGCAGAAAGGCTCCATTGATTGTGGACCAGGAAGCGCCCGCTGTGGGGTTTGTTTTCATAACCCTCCGGGATAATGATGCCAGAAGGATGGCATCAGAGAAAATTAATCTTTTTTTTTTTTTGAATGCATTAAGAGATGAGTTAGAGGACTGGAACGATGACTCGGTGAGCCCTGAATTTAGCTAAACAGCAGGTTAATGTTTAACATTAAAGCAAAGCAAGCGCTTCATCCAAGAGCCGAGGAAGCAGAGATAAGAGGAACTGAGCTCTGGCCAGCCAGGCCAGCCAGGTCATTGTGCTGCAGGTGTGGTGAGAGACCCCATCTCCCAAAACAGGGGGGAGAGAGCGTGAGGAAGAAACCTGAAGGGGGCATCTCTGCAGGCTCATAGGATACACACAGAGCTCAGTGTTCGGGCAAACAGACCGTAGTCCTTTCAGAAACCATGATGGAAAGATGGCCTTGCTGTACATAATCCTAACCCAGCCTGACCTAATGTAGTTCTGTAGTTAGGGACCCAAGGAGACAGATGTGGGGATGTTGAGCTCTCAGTCCTCCATATCTACATCAGAAAGCCAGTGGGTAAAGCCTGAGTCTGCAAGGCCAAATTAACAGAGGAAGAAGAAGGTGTCTTAGCATTTCTATTGTTGTGAAGAGACACCTTGACCATGGCAACTTTTATAAAGGAGAAGCATTTTATTGCAACTGGTTTACAATTTCTGGGATTTAGTCCATTATGACAGTGTTGGGAAGCAGGGCAGTGTGAAGGCAGACATGGTGCAGGAGGAGCCAAGAGTTCTACATCTGGATCAGCGGGAAGAGAGAGTGAGCCCCTGGGCCTGGCTTGAGCTTCTGCAAACTCAAAGCCCACCCCCACTGACACACTTCCTCCAATAAGGCTACACCTACTCCAACAAGACCCCCTGTCCTCATACTTTCATGTAATGCCACACCCTTCAAGCCTATGCGAGGCATTTTTATGCCCACATACCATAGAAAGGAACAGCCAAGAGTTAATGGTGTCTTCCTCGTGGGAGCAGCAGTGCTGTTGGGGTAGGCAGCTTGTCGTTTTTTATAAGCCTTCTGGGATGTTGTAACCTCTTAAGCCAAATGCATGATTCATTTTGACAAAAATTAAATTAGAAAGAACAAGGATTGACAGTCTTGTTCCCTTACTATTTCTTCTCTTCTCCTTGCTTAATGCTAAGGATTGAACCCTGGTCCTCGTGCATAAGGAAGAGCGGTGCCATTCAGCTACACTCCTAGCCCCTCTCCTTGTTTTTAATACTTGTATCTGTGAGCAAAAAAGGGAGTCACCATTTGTGGCTGAGTTAAATAGAGTTGGTCTTCAAGTTTCCCTATCTTCCACCTCTGGCATCCACCCAGAGAAAGATGGTCCCATAATGATGTCCCCAGCAGTATTCTTCGTGGATATCAAGGAAGCCAGTTGAAGTCGGGAGGAATGGGACAGACAGTATCATGGTTAAAGGCTCTCGCCACCAAGCCTGATAACCCAAGTTTGATGCCCAAAACCCATGTAGTAGGAGAGAATTGATTGCAAGTTGTTCTCTGTCTTCTACATGTGTGCTATGGCATACTACATACATGCATGCATATGTGTGTAATGTGTGTGTGTATTCATGGATGCTGTTGTTTATTCCACAGATAATAATAAAACAGCCAAGTGAGTAGTCTGTGCCGGTCGCCTGCCTGGAGTCTTTTCTTACTTTATCTCCATAGTGTAGACATTGTCGCACTGTGTTTGCTTATGACTGACGAAAGCTCAGTGAGCTAACTGCCCAAGAGCCATGCCTCTCTGTGAAGCAGAAGCCCTTCCCACCAGTCCTGACCTGGTTCCCATAGCTACTGCCCCTTCAGATAGACTGCTGACCCATCTAGAGACAAGGTCCTCACAGATCCTTCTCATTGGTACCAGGAGTGCGACACAACTGCACTGAGCATTGCTGCAGCTCTCTCTGCATCTGTAGAGGGATGGAGGAAAGACAGTCATCCTCCAACTACTGCAGGGCTGACATGGGGAAAACGACAAAGACCTCTATAGAAACGATCTCTTGTGTTTCTCTGGGGGAATAGACCTAACAGAGCATTAGCGTGAAGATGGACCAGCTAGTCAATGCGCTGCCTTAGAACTCTCTTCCTTGAATTTTGCTAACCCTCTAGAGCAGTGGTCCTCAACCTTCCTAGTGCTTCTACCCTTTAATACAGTTCCTGTTGCAGTGAACCACCCCCAACCATAAAATTATTTTGTTGCTACGTCATAACTGTAATTTTGCTACTGTTACGAATCGTAATATAAACATCTGATATGCAGAATATCGGCTATGGCACCCCCCACCCCAACAGGGTCATGACCCACAGGTTGAGAACCACTGCTCTAGAATTAGCCAATCGACATTCCAGCTAGAACTATAATTCCTTCAGCTTCCCAAAGATTTTGGGTGCATGTGTGATTAGGAGGGGGAAGTCAAACCCGGGCCCTCGAGTATATTAGGTCAGCACTTTGCTGCTAAGTCACACCCCGGCCCAGAAGATTTTAACTGACTGTGTAGGTAATTCTTCAGTGAGGCCGTGCAAGTAAGAACTCTTCACCGATTCCTCAAATCGGTGTGAATAATCCACACCTGGTCTTAGAAGAGTGGCGGGAAGATCTGGGTACTTATTCTATTCGTACCACTTTAAACATGCTCGTATTTTACAGTCGGAAGGTATTGTGACTCCCTGCAGTGCCTTGTTCCAAAAGACGATCTTTGCAAAGCTTCTGGTCCAACTATAAGCCAACACCATTCTTTTTGTGTTTGGGGAGGGCGTTGTTCTGTTTGGGGTTGGGGGTGTTTTTTTTATTTATTTATTTATTTTTAGCCAGGGTTTCTCTATGTAGTCCTGTCTTTCCTAGAGCTCACAGAGCCAGCCTCGAACTCACAGAGATCCACCTGCCTCTGTCTTTTGAGTGCCGGGATTAAAAATGTGTTTCACCATGACTGGCTGCTAACACCAGTCTTAAGCAGACATTAACTTCATGTATATATTTTGTCTGCATGTGTGACTATGCCCAGTGCTCATGGAGGCCAGAAGAGAGTATCAGATGCCCTGGAACTAGAGGTCTAGACAGATGTGAGTCACCAGGCTTAACGGCAAGTACCACTGAGCCATCCTGCCGGCGCTATTGTACATTTATAAACACTGTTGACAGAAAGTGAGGTTTCTCATAGTCAGAAAAGATTTGGGAGATTATAGCTATAGTTAAAATCAGGGTTGCCGGGTGGTAGTGGTGCACACCTTTAATCCTAGCACTCAGGAGGCAGAGGCAGGTGGATCTCTGTGAATATGAATTCGAGGCCAGCCTAGACTACAAAAGCTAGTTCCAGGACACGCTCCAAAGCTACAGAGAAACCCTGTCTCGGAAAAGAAAAAAAAAATCAGGGTCCTGAAGACAAAAGGCTTTTTTCAGTCTTTGCACAAGAACCCATTAAAGTGACATGGCAGGAACGTTGATTTAGCGGCTCCTTGGCTATTTTAAGCAGGAGCACAGAGTTCGCACAGAGCCCCACTGACCCCAGGCCTGCGGCCAGCGGTCAATTCCCAGGGCTCTCCTTTTTTCTCTCTCTCTCTTTCTTCTGTAGTCTGGTCTGGGAGCCACACTCTGCACTTGGTGCGAGTGTTCACAGTCTTGGTAACATAACTATACGTTGTGCTTCCTCAGCAGGAAGAGTGGACACGGCTGTTTATCCACAGGTCTGAGAATCTCTCACTCTGCAGGTCCTGTGGTTTCTGGTCTGCTGTCCCTTGTCCCAAATAAGCGGTCTCAATTCTCAGAAGTGATTGCTGCATCCTTGGAAAGGAATGTGGGACTCTTGGCATGGTACCCATGTCTCTCCCACTTCAACGAAATAAGCTGAAAAATGGAAGAAAGACAGCTCTCACTTCCTGTCGCTTAATAGCTTGGCTAGGTTTTTATCCCAGGATTATGACAGAATTAGAATGACCAGAAGACATGTGGCCACCCATATCTCTGGCTCTAGGAACCATAGGCTCCCATTCTACCTTGAGGGTCTTGGTCCTCCACCATCTGAGAGTGCATGGGGAATAAGCCACACCCCTTATAGAAACAGTCTTTAACAAGCAGGAGGTGATGGGAGATTCTCCTTATTTACCTTAGACACTGTGGCTGGTAACTTTATCACATGGTCCCAAATACACTTCCTTTATAGGGTCCTCTTAAATCTTGTCCCCTCAAGTGACTCTGAGCTTTGCCAGCTGTTAGTAAGGAGAGTGGCAGTCTTGGGAACAACTGCCATCGCGTCTCCAGGGGTACCTCCCTGCAAGGGATGCCTTTGACCCAGAGATGGAGCAGTAACAGTGTGGCCAGCATGATCAAGCCTAGTCAGCCTGGTGTCGTCCGTCTCCAAGTCTGGAGTCCACAGATGATAGAGGCACCTTGGAATACTTTCTTTCTACAAGGACCACAGAGCGCCCATTGCAATGCGCCTTATAGGAAGTTATTGAATCCTTGGCACATCGTTACTCCGACACCTGCAGGCGTACATGTATGAATGGCTTGTGCTGGCTCTCCCAGCACAAACAGCAAGCATAGCTTCCCTCCCACAGCCTCCTGTCGGTAGAGAAGCACAGTAGTAACCAGGGAAACGTCAGCTCCATGCTAGGAACCTGCCTCTTAAGCAGGTAAGATGAACAATACAGCAGGGCCCCAGTCACTACATCAGGTGACCGAGCTTACCCTCAGTTTACCATCTGAGAGCCAGAATGGGATGGCCCACTGGTGTGTGAAACATTGAACCCCAATTTCGCTAAGACGTCTGTCACCATGAGACACTTGCGTTACAGTCCTGTGTAGGTGGCAACAGTGTCCTGGACCAGCTAGCACCACACTGTTGCTCCTTCTCCTTGCTCTGCCTCCGTCTCCCCATTGCCACACTCCAGGGCCAGCAGGGCAGGGAGTGATCAGTGAGGGCTGGGAGAGGGTGGCATTATTGGCTCCCCACCTGGGCAGCAGCAGATCAAGGAGAGATAGCATTTGAGGTGTTAAACCCTTCTGAGCTGAAGGGGAAACAGAGGAACTGTAGGCACCACGTAAAACTTGCTTTTCCAAGTCACGGTATGTGTCTGTGTCCCCTGGAGTCTTGTGGTCCCAGGTGCCCACCCAGTAGGTCTATGGCTTTGAATTTCCACCCGGCTCCTAGGGCTCTGGCTGAGAAGAGTTTCTAAATGGGGAGTCTGGAGTGAGAGAGGGGAGCAGGGGGTGGGAACTCCATTCTAGCTTCTGTAGCTCTCTGCAAAGAGCCGATGAGGGATGGGAAGAGGCAGGCAGGTGAGTGCTAACCCATCACTGCATTGTCTAATGGAGAGTGTCTGGGGACCGGGACAGGCAAGATGGCCTCTGAAGAGCCAGGAACCAGATGTTGCCACTGCCTGTGATGTCGCTGGAAGACGTGTGCCTGTTATATATAACGGGAATTCCCGAACCCTCTGATTGGCAGCACAGATCGTGGGAGCAGTGTGTGAATGGGGTACCTGCCTTCTCTCTTAGTACGCCAGGGCCTTTCGCAGCAAGGGACAAAATGACAGCGCTGAAGGTCTCAGCTCAGCAAAGCAGGAAAGAACCACATCCTGCCCCTAGCGAGCCATCCCCTAGAGCACTTACCTTTGTAGCTTGCTATCCTCTCACCTCGCTAGGCCTGGTGGCCCTTGGCCTGTAACCTGAGGACTTGGGAGATAAGTCACAGGAAGATCAGGAGTTCAAGGTCCGCCTGGGCTACCTGAGACCCTATTTGGAAAAAAAAAAAAGGCCCCACCAACCCCCACCCCCAAACAAACAAAAAAGACTATAAAGTGAGGAGAAAGCAGGATCTACTTCAGAAGGTGCTGGAAGCTGGATGAAGCTGGTTGTCCTCAGTGTAAAATACAAGTGCCGCTCCAAGGGGATGACACAGAAACATGGAACATGACCAGCCACGTCCAAAGGTTGTGTGGCGCGTATTACCTGTGCAACCTTGGACATGTAGTTTCCCCTCTCTAGATCTCACTGCCCGTGTCATGGAAATAATAAAAATGCCTCTTGCAAAGGTGACTGAAAGAATAGAATAGGGAACACACTCAGCTGTGTGCCCAGGGCAAAGCGTCACACGGGAGTCCCTGTTGGAAAGGAAGCCAGTTCACCAGGTGTCTAGAGGGTGAGGTTTGTACTGCACCCACAGGCTTTTGCTTTGACAAAAATCCTTGATGGTTGGTGAGGAGGCATTGATCTCAAGTTCTGTATGCAAATTTGACTTAGAAAAAGAAGCTTTGAGACTCAATGGTGGTTGCTCCATCCTCTGGGACCACACGGAAGGGTAAATGGGCTACATTTTGGAGGAGGTGTCCTGTGCTTTCTGTATTTGGTTTCCTTGCAGAGTGAAGGCAGGGGCCAAGCTGACAGGCCTGCCTGTGTCCACAACCTGATGTTCTGCGGGGCTGTCATGAACTGTGCAGTTGGTGTATGTCTTCAAGTGAACAGGCCGTGATTAATCACTTTGTGGACTTGGCTCATGAGCGATGATGCTCTGTTTTCTCTTCCAGATGAGCACGATGCCAGGACTGCCCACCCGGCCCTGCTTTTACGATATAGACCTTGACACAGAATCCGAGCAGGTGAAAGGCTTGTTCTGATGGAACGACACGCCCACAGGACCCGAGCCAGGTGGGTTGCTGTGACTTGGGTCCTGCTGTCAACACACACGCTTTCCTGTGTTGTGCTTCTCATGTTTATTAGAAGCGTGATCAAATAAGTAACTTTTTTCCCTAGGTCACCACAAGTTCGTACCTAAAAGCTGCCTGTGACTTGGGTCCCCTCTCAAAAGTAGACATGTCCCCAGTGTACCTGGGCTTGAGTCTAGTAGAAGTTAGATCGTGCCATCTCTGGTTATGAGCTTGATTGAAGTACTTCTTGTCCTAAGAATGGCCAGTGTCTACTGTCATTTAAGACTAACTTCCTCCCTTACTACCGCACATCTTGGTACAGAGTTCCAGCTGGGTTAAGGAAATCTTGGGTTTATTTCTCAGGGATGCCATTCCAAAGTACCACGGACAGCGTGGGTTAGAATAGAGCTGTGAACTGCTGTCCTACAGGCTGGAAGTTCAGGGTCAGGGTGTCAACTGAGCAGGTGTCCTGCTCCCTCTGAGGGATGCCATGGCATCTTCCTCACCATGTCATTGTGTCTCTACCACCTCTGCCTCTTCGGTTTTTCTGTACCTTCTCTTTCGGTGCTTCTGGCCTTCTGGGTTCTCTCTTCCTCCCAATCACATACCGCCCCCCTTTTTTTCTTCTTTTTTAGTTTATATGTGCATGTGTTGGTGGTGGTGATTTGGGGTTATTTTTGGTTTTTTGAGATGAGAATTCACTAAATAGCCCGGGCTGGTTTGGTCATGACCCTCCTGCCTCTCCCTCCCAAGTGCTAGGCTAGTACTTTGTCCTCTTTTCCTAAGGACCCCAGGCAATTAGAGTCAGGCTCAGATTAAAAACATTATCTTAACTTGATTATTCTGCCAAAAACCCTGCTTCCAAATGCAGTCACGGGGTCACTGTCACAGGTGTCCAGGGGCAGGACTCCTACATACCTTTGGGAGAACACAATTCAACTCTTGACTATGGTTGGGATCTTCTCCCTCTGGAAAGCCACATGCAATGGATAACAGGTCTTCCTTGAGACACAGGATATTAGAAACCTTTCTGGACTCTGACCCTTCAGTTTCAGAGAGTAGAGCTTTTTTGGCCTCTCAGGGCTGGGGGATATGGGCCTTATGCCTGTCCATCCCTCAGTGTTGAAAAAAATACCTTCTGGCTTCTGGCTTGGCTGCCCCTCTAAAGAAAATGATCATACTTCCAACATTCCTGCCCAGAACTCCCAGGCAGAAGTAGTAAAGGTTTTGGGGTCTCCCTTTACATCCATATATCAATGTGTCCTCACCATATTCCCAGGGTTCCCCAAACTTTCCTCCACTCTTCCTTAGCCTAGAACCCATCCTTCTTGGCATCACACCATGATCTGGGCCTTTGGGTGGACTCGTTTGACCCAAATATCCTTCAACACCTCTGAGTTAGGACCCTAAGCTGGATGCAGAATTCCCATCTCTTTGGAGTTCAGCGCTAATATCTAACTGTTTTATGGGTTTGGGGTCGCTGATGTCTGGGGGTGAACTCGTGCTTGTGGAAATGAAAGGACAACCTCAGGAGTCCTGCTCGGGAGCTAGCCAGAGTGTTGCTGTTGTTGTTCGTTTCAGATAGGCTCTCCCACCGACCGGAAGCCTGCCAAGTAAACTAGCCTGGGCGGCCAGAGAGTCCCAAGAATCCTCCTGCCTCTACCTCTTCAATCCTGGAATTAAAAACACATACCCCTATACCTGGAAGTTCCTGTGTGTAGGCTTTGAGGATCAATCTCAGGCCCTCATGTTTGCAAAGCCCCCTTTGGTGTTTTGAGAGGTGCCTCATTTGGTTTTGATTTTGGTTTTCTTTCCTATAATTTTTTTTAATTGAATGATTATGACCTGGGCTCTGGTGAGAAAAGTAAGGAGTCTCTTAAATGGACTCATACTGAGCTGAGGTGTGGGATAGCTGGCTCCATGCTATGGGTGGTACTTGGGTGCCTGTGTGTGTTTGTTGCTGAGAAGTGGGAAATGTCAACCGTGGCCGCATGTTTTATCTTCTTCATCCTGGACAAAGAACATCCCCCTCCCCTTCCAGGATGACATCAGATGAATGGTTTAACAAAGGAACCCATGGGCTTGACCTTTGGCAACAGTGCTATTTCGGTCTTCTGTTGTGTTGTGCTCTGTGTTGGAGTTCCCAGGCAGGCTTTGGGAAAATAACGAACAGTATTGTTCCTTTTAAACCAAAAGTTGAAGCTCGTCCTAGTGTCTTTCATGTCGAGAACCCTATGTGGTACATATATGTCATTTGAGTCTCTCATCTCTGATGTATAATATTTTTTCCTGACTTTTGGTCAGTTTTCACTTGTTTTCAAAGCAGATCATATGAGCCCAATGCCATAATAATAATAATAAATTAAGACTGAGGTAATGCCAGGAATGTGCTGCCCTTTTCTATACCAATGCATACACCTAAATAAATTTCTTGTGGCTTAGCCTAGCTATTCCCTGGAAAGCCCCTCCTTCAGATTTTATCTGAGGATGAGGTAATCCGGGAATGGTGGCTCTAGATGTTAACCCCAACATTTTGGAAGTAGGGGCAGAAGGATCAGGATTTCAAGGTCATCTTGACTACACAGTGAGTCCCAAGTAACCCTGGGCTGAACAAGAGCCTATCAGAAACTAACGTGTAAGGAGATGGAGGACTGGCTCGCTATTTAAGAGCACTGCTGCTCTTGCAGAGGACCCATGTTTGTTTCCCAGCACCTGCACTGGAGGAGCTCACAACCACTTGTAACTCTAGCTCCAGGGAGAGCTGCTGCTCTCTCTGTGGACAAACTGGGATGGATGGACAGACGGGGACACACACACACACACACACACACACACACATGCGCACATGCGCTGAATTTTAAAATGGAGCAGGGGTGTGTGGTAATGACCTTCTAACATGCCAGATACTCTGCTCAGCACCTCGCAATGGCGGTCCCCACATCTACAGCAGGTGTTGTCCTAGTATAAACTACAGAGGCTTCAGGAAGATCGGTCCTCTGCACGTGGTCACAGAGAGGAAGTGTCTGAGGGCAGTGTGCATCCCCACTGCACAGGGCTTCTGTCGTCGTAGCTAGTGTGTGGCGTCTAGCTAGTGTGTGGCGTTTTGCCACACCAGTCAACGAGCACAGAGAGGTCCAGCCAGTGAAGTATGATGTTACAGGGCTGTGACAGCACAGACCCAGGGAGGTCAACACACTGCACAGCTCATGGCTACAGAAGCCAAGATCCAAGCCAGATAAGCCAGCTCACAGTGTGACCCAGCCCTGACACTCCATTCCCTACATCTACTTAGGCCCATTCCAGAAGATGGTATCTGCTGGTGAGTAAATGTGGGTTATTTTTAAAATAACCAAAGATAAGTGCTTGGGTATTCAACTCCGAGCTCAAAGTTTATTGAAAGTGGGTGTAATGGGACCACAGCGATGGGACCGTCTCTTACCTCACCCTCTACTTGAATGGCATTGCTTCTCTTTTATCCAAGGCTGCTGTTTTGTGAAATGGCTTAATACCATTCTAGGCTCGCTGGGCAGTAGTTCAAACCCCATCTTTTGACCCTGCTGGAACAATTGAAAACAGATCTGGTGTCCTCAGATAAAAGCTTTCTACAAATAACCACTCCCTCTCCGTGGCTCCTGTGTCCTGCTTCTGTAAATATTGTCCCTGCTTCCCGCGCCTCTCCGCTGTGGCAGTCCAGGGTCACTTCTCTCCATACCCAGGGGTCTGTAGCTGTTGAGGATGCATGGGGGAAAAATTAAAAGAGTTTCATCTTGGACAAGGCCCCAGCATCGAGAATATTGTCGGCACACTTTATTGCCACGGGTCGTTCTAGACTTTCAGCGGCAGGGCAGCAGAGTCACTGTCCTTCAAGGAATACAGAGGTGACTTGCACCTGTGCCCCACCAGGGACGAAGATGAGCTAATGACTACCTTCCTTCCGCCCCTTTCTCGCCTTTCCTGCCTCCCTCATTTTCCACCCAGGAAACATCGTGAGACTGGACGTGAACGTGAGATTCCAAGAGTCACCAGGGCTTGAGCCCAGCCCCCTTTGTCGCAAGACTTCCCCGGAGTTCTCTTGCTATTGTTAACCTGAGGCATGACTCATTCTTCTGGATGTCACTAAATAGAAATCTTTCTAATGTTTCTAATAAGTTTTGGCCTCGTGAAATCCACTCTGTGTTTCAGTTGTCTGCTTCACCGGGTTTGTGTTGCAGGGGATGGGGTGGTGTGCTTCTCTCTCGTCTACCGGCTTCTCGTCCTCAGCCTTCATAGTATTTCTAAACCTACAAATGCCCCACCAATAAAGTCTAGCAGACTTCCTGGAAGACCCAGGTACCCTCCCTCCAGTCCGCTGAGCACTGTTTAGTACGCACTGGGGTCCACTCTGGTTCCGCTGTAAACACCAGTGTTTTGCCAGAAGTTTCTTTTCTAGAGTTGCCCAAGCTCGTTTCTTCCCTAATAGACGGCAGAAAATGCCCGAGATGCTTACTGATCAGACTACTCTTGTGTCAGCTGGCCGCATGCATGCCTTTCGGTGGGTAGACCTGTTCAACCCCAACTACCGCATCAAAGGGGACCCTAGAGGAGGACCTCAGCCCTATGATTTGAATTTGGGAATTTTATCTTTTGCTCCACCACTGCAGTGAGCACACACTTTTTTTTTTACTTTTTTTTTATTTATTTGTTTATTTATTAAAGATTTCTGTCTCTTCCCCACCACCGCCTTCCCTTTCCCTCCCCCTCCCCAAATCAAATCCCCCACCCACATCAGCCCAAAGAGCAATCAGGGTTCCCTGCCCTGTGGGAAGTCCAAAGGCCACCCACCACCAACCAGGTCTAGTAAGGTGAGCATCCACGAAACTGCCTAAGCTCCCACGAAACCAATAGGTACAGTAGGATCAAAAACCCATTGCCATTGTTCTTGAGGTCTCAGTAGTCCTCATTGTCCACTATGTTCAGCTAGACCGGTTTTAACCCGCGCTTTTTCAGACCCAGGCCAGTTGGCCTTGGTGAGTTCCCGATAGAACATCCCCCTTGTCTCAGTGTATGGGTGCACCCCTCGCGGTCCTGAGTTCCTTGCTTGTGCTCTCTCTCCTTCTGCTTCTGATTTGGACCTTGAGATTTCAGTCCGGAGCACACACTTTTTCTTTCCCCCTCTTGCAGGCAGGTATCCAAGATAATAGCAGCCTTGGCTATTTCCTCCTTCCTGGCATCTAATAACTGTGAAGAGTCTTCCTTATCTAGCTTAGGCACCAACTGTGACCTTCTTAATTCCCCCCAAAGGGAACTTGGGGGCACAACACACTTACTGAAATAGACTATTTCACCTATGAATTTTGGACTGGGGATGTGGATCAATGGTAGAACATTTGCCTAGCATGAGCAAGACCCCAAGATCAATCTTCAGCATCAGGAGGCGGGATGTTTTTCATATATTCATCTTCTAAACTATGTTCCCCAGTGGATCACCTTCCAAAGTTGTTCCTCCATTCAGAATAAATAATAATTCATTTTTTACATCTTCACCTTAGCTGTTGCCCCCACCCTCGTTCCCATTTATAATTAGACTTTGCGTGTTTTTGCCAACCCTTCAGCTTTCCTTACACGTGGGAGGGACCATGTCAGATGTTCGCGGTGCATGCCTGTAATCCAAATCCTGGGGAGGCAGGCAGGCTGCAAGTTCAGGCTTGGGCTACACATTGGTCACATGTCTCACAAAAAGAAAAAAAAAATGTGGAACAGAGACTCTTCTCTGTACACAAAGCCATAGGACACAAAGTCAGCGGCTAGCCAACCAGTGTCCATTTCTCACCTCAGCAACCAGGAAATTCTTACCACACCGAGGGCATCTATCTCCAGCCCACAGAGGCCCCCCTCCTCTGCCCAGCAGTGCCTCCCCTCCCCTGGACCCCCTGTCTCCCCAGTGAGGCTGCTGTGTCTCTGAGGAAAGAGCCAGTGGCTTTAGCAGACAGCCCTCCTCGCATGCCGTGTTTTCTTTCCATTCATGTTTGTTATGCTTGCTGTGTTTCTGGTTTCTGTTTACTCCCCTGACTTGGACTCTGATGTTGGGGGGTATTTGAAGTTTTGTCCTCCTCTCCATCACTGTCTTCTGTCTTTACACCGCCCAGACATCTCCCCTGTCTCCAGACTGCTCAGTTATCTGTGGGAGGCAAAACTACCCGATTTCAGCAGAATGAACTCCTTTGGCCCACAAATAAATCCCTCCGTGTATAAACTCAGATGAAAGGCTACATACTGGCATTTACATTTTTCCTGGAGTGGGACCATGTTTTCTTCTGGGACTTAGATGTTTTGCTTAGTTATTGTTTTTCAAATATAGTCTCATCACGTTCTTTCTCTGAAAGACTGCAAAGAGCTGGGCATGGGGTTCATGTCTGTAACCCCACCGTTTGAGAGGTGGAGGCCAGAAGATTGGAAGGTAGGCCTAGACTACATACTAACTTCGAGGCCAGCCTGGGTTAGAGAAAACCCTATCAAAAATAAATAAATACATTTTTTAAATGTTAGAGAATTCAAGATCTCCCAAAAATCATAACAGTTATTTTTTGAGAGAAGGCAACGAATCCTCAAATGTCCTGGGTCTATTGCTCATCTAAAGACTGTAGCAGCCCCAGGATGCCACATATTATGCAGATCCAAAATCTGCAAGTTGTGGAAATTCTGGACTCTCTTGGGAAGTTCAGGGGTTACTGTGTAGTACGGCACTGACTCATAGTTATGGGGCGCTATGTCTGATTCTCCCTGTGCATATGTGAGGGGTTCATGTTTATTAGGGGCACACTTATGTGAAAATATACGTGTGCATATGTGTGGGGTCCATGTTTATTAGGGGCACACTTATGTGCAAATATACGTGTGCATATGTGTGGGGTCCATGTTTATTAGGGGCACACTTATGTGCAAATATACATGCAATGCATGGGGGCTAGAAGACAACTTTGGATCTCACGCTCCAGGTGCTGGACCCGTTTTGACGGTCTCCTGCTGAGCCGGAGCACACTAAGAGTGGCTGGTCAGAGAGCTCCGGGATGCGCCTGTCTCTGCCCTGATTCTCATTTCTCACACGGGAAACATCCCACCCAAGCATCCCAGCCTTGGCTCCTGAATGGAGTCATTTCTCTACTCTTGGGTTTTCTTTCAGACTATGACATAAGTAAGTTTAGCATCAGAGGAAGAGGCGATTTGGCTCTGAGACACTTCTCTCTGTTTTTCAGGCTCTTCAAACAAAAGAGGAGAAAAAAAGTCTCCTTGCCTTTTTGCTGCAGTTGGAGAAGAAAGCAAGTTTTGAAACCTGCTTGTTACGCAATGCTGGAGAAAGCGTGAGAGCGGCCAAGGACTGCTTCCTCCTGCGAGATGGACTGTTCCCGGCCAAGCCATGCTCAGGGGAAGGACCTGCGCCTCGACTGGAAGAAGCAAAGTTACTCTCGGTGCCTATAGAGTTCACACCGTGTCTGCTGCTTATACTTGGGAGTGTTTATTTTACGGGGACTGGGGGATTACCAGAGTGTGGACTAGAAGCTAATGTTTTCCTCTGTGGAGTTTCCTCTTTTGTCTTTTCTATTCTCCTTCCCCCCCCTTCCCCGTGATGGGATGGGATGCCAGGCCTCGGCTTGCACAGCTTCTACTGCTAAGCTGTATCTTTATTTTTGTCTTTGAACTGAAAATAAAAATGTTTCTAGAAAACCACCCAACCAGTGTTCAATGCCGAGTAAAACCGTTCTCTCGGATGTCACTGTCCATGGGACTCTGGTGGGATTGTCACCTGGCAGATTTGTGGAGGAAATTGCAAGTGCGGTCGGCACCTTGTAAACGATGAGGAAACTGTCACAGGGAGAGAAATGTCTGGGCAGCTAAGCTCTTTGACCGTGGAAGGTCGGCAGGCCTCTTGGAACAAGGTACACTGTCTGCACGACTTTCAAGTCTCAGGGCAGTCACTTACCTAATACAAGCTTATAAAGTTTCTTCCACCATGAATGAATGGCAATGGCCATTCAACTTTCTGGGCCCACGGGGCAGGAGAGTGCCTCTTAAAGGTCAGGTGATTGGCAAATATTTTCCCTTTGGTCCAACTGAATGCAAAGTAGAGAATGTTCTATGGCCTGTTCCCTACTTTTTGACCCTTCCTTGTCCCTTTTCTTCCCCCTTGCAATAATATAAAATTATGTAAAACTTAAAACAAAACCGAGGATTCAGAAACAAACAAGAAGTAATTGTCCCCTAAGCAGTATAAGTAAACTTGTCACCATAAATATCCTAAACAACCCGGGGCACATCCTGCAGGATGCTTGCTTCCTGTGTGCCCTTAGGATGCCCACTCCAGTGACCCTGCTCGGCCCATAAAGTGCCTTTATGCACAGTTTAGCTTGTTCCAAAACATTGTTTGAAAGCTAAAAAGCCCACTTAGAGTGCCTTTTCCAAGTGCAATTTAGCTTAGTGATTCTAAGGTGCCCTTCCTGGTCTCTGCTCTTTCTTGGGGAGTCCACCTCTCTGCATTTGCACTTTCCCTGTGTCCTCGGTCCTTAAACCTATGCGATGCTAAGTTCTCCACTGGATGCACTCAGGAACAGTAGCTCATTGTGAGCTGAGAGTTAAGGAGTCGCAGGCAGCCACAGGCTCCCTCACTGTATGCCTGCCATGCCTGCCCCACTATATGGACTGTGTTCTCTTAAACCATAAGCCAGAATAAATCCTTTCATCCTTAGGTTCCTTTGTCAGGAATTTAGTCACAAGGGTAAGAGGTTAGTGATCTAATCTCCAATGTGGGAAAACAGTTTGGAGTCTCGTTCAAGAGCTAAGCAAAATGTCTGTGACTCACGAATTTTTTAAAAGCAGGTTAGTGTCCACAGGCATGGGACATCACAGAAGGATCAAGATGATCTAAACTGTGCCTGTTCCTGAAGGGTCAGATCCCCACCCCTTGTCACCTGTTTGTGGGGTACCATGACAGACACTCCATGTTCTGAACAGAGGACATGCATGGAAAACAGGCTCAGAGATGGGTTTTCCAAGGGGCCGTTTACCATGACAATGGCTGGGCCCTTTCTTAACAACTCAGTTAAGTACTTGCTTCCTGAAACAGAAGAAAGAAAAGGATATGGGAAAGATGTCATGAATTAGAACAAGGCCGCAGTTGAGCCTTCAAGATGAACACCAAATCAAATACTTAGTTACATTACCTTCCCGTGAGCTCAGCTTTGTGAGCTGGGTCCTCATGGTCTCCTTCCTCCGCACACCCATAAGCCCAAGGTAGGCAGCTGCCCAGGTCCAGGGTGCAGCCTCCAAATCTAGCATCGCTTCCTTGAGTCCAAGGTTCTAGATATTCTAGTGGTCTGCTCCGTGAGGCTGCACTAATTGGTCAGGCCCAGTACATTCAAGCTTCCATCTGTTAGGTGAACACAGACAAACTCCCTGGCAACTAACAGTAGCATTTGAGTTCGTGTTTGCCTATACATGGGCTTTACAATCATTGTTTTAGGAAAGCTGGTCTTATGATTATCTCCATTAGAATGACCCGAACCTCTTGCTAAAAGTGAAGGGTTTGCTGGGGACGTGGCGTGGGTAGTAGCATGCCTGCAAACCACGCAGGAAGTCCTGGCTCCATCCTCAGCACCACGCAAAACCAGCTCTCAGGAACTAGATAGGAAGAGCAGACGGTGACAGTCACCTTCAGCTGCATAGCAAGTTTGAGGCTAGCCTGGGCTACATGAAACTGTCTCTAAAGAAGCGACGCTTTCCTCTCCTTTTTTGTAGTCCGTCCGACCATGGGTTGCTCCTAAAGACCGTGTTTTAACACATTTACTAAATGATTGCTCTCCAAGCTAAAGATTAAGAATTAACCTGACCTCTACCTTTGTATCATCACTGGGCCAGCACAATGCTAAACACACAGGAGGTCTAAATAAATACTCCTTGAAAGGCTGAATGACCATTGTGGCAGCAGTCTCTGGCCCAGTGCCACCCCTCTGATAAATGTCCCTATTTCAGCCCTATCAAGTCCTCCCTCCCCTCCCGAGCCAAGCAGCTCGGCTCTCCCCCGCCCATTGCCTTTCTTCCTTTGGCTCTCAACCCCCTGCCCCCACACCCAGTTTAATTCTTTCCCATGTTTTTGACATGGGGTCTCCCTGTGTAGATTCATTATGTAGACCAGGCTGGCCTGTAACTTGAGATTCTCCTGTCCCTGCCTTCCAGGCCTGGCCCCACCCAGCTCCAAGTTTATTTATATGACCTCTTAGGAAGGTTCACTTGACAGCAAAGGAGAAAATGAGGTCATCCATTGCTCGCATCCCTGAGCCTTGTCTAACAAGCCACCAAGAGCCGAGTACCCACTCAGACTAGACATCAACACAGCTTGGAGGATAAAAGGGGAAGAGGCTGAAGAGGGGCTCCCCAGAAATGTTCGAGAAGCCATGAAGTGGGGGTAGCAGGAGCTGGTCAAACTGAGGCTAGATCTGTAGGCAAGGCCTTGCACGTACCAGCCAGAGGATGCCCTCCAGGCTTTGAGTTCACTTTGGGAAAAATCACACTTTGTGGTTAGGCTTTCCAAAGCAGTCTAGCTGGGCCTCTTGACCGACTTTCCAGACCCAAGCGCTCAGACCTGTTGTCAGACATTCATCTCACGGTTAAGATGACAAGAAAGGCAGATCTGTTCCAAAAATGGCCTGCGCCCCATCTCTGTTTTAGGACCGTCCGGCTCAGAGGAGAGCAGTGTGATGGCTCTGCCCTTGCCTGAGGTTACAGTGTTTATGTAACAAATCAGCTCAACTTAAATATTTCTCAGCGCGCGGTCAGAACCGCAGACCTCGGCCCAGCGTATCAACACGAATGTCATGTGTTTATGCAGCCCTGTGTGGGCATCTCTGTTTATGCGAAAGGACCCCAAGAGTTCAAAGCCCGTTAATATTTTCAGTCATACATCGTATTGCCAACGTGGTTTGCTTTAAAGACTGCGAAAAGGCGATTTCTCAAGCCCATCAGCCCGATTCCATTTGCGAGTGTGCTTAAGAGCAGAGACATTTAATGAATGTGCGCTTGGCAAAGTTTTACGATTAAGGAATTTTTCTTCCTCGGTAATTGCACGAGGCCTGATAATTCTCCTCTATGTCGGCCTCCTGATGAGCCTCCCGCCTTGATAGAGACGATGTGTACCAGACAAAGAGCAGAGACAGGCACGGTGAGAGAACACGCAGGCTCTCCTGGGTTCCGGACGAGCCAACTAGACAAATGCCTTCCAATTTCAGCGTGGAGTTTGGAGCCAGAGGAGTTTACAGGGACCAGGCGAAGAGCAGTCTGTGTAACTGCCCCTCCTGCCGAGTGTCGGACGGTGCCTTTAGGACCCCATGTGAAAATATGAGTTCCCTGACGATCAAATACCCTCCAACCTCAAAAAGAGAGCGCAGAGATTATGCCCAAAGCCAAAAAGAAATTATTTTGAAATTATTCGTGGCTACCTAGCTCATCATTAGAACAGATCATTTGAAGTAGCTGTGAATATATATAGACAGTAGTGACAGGAAGGGCTCATGCTCAGCTAACTAGAGATGGACAGAAAAACCCAGTTCAGCGCTAAATAATTAGGGAGGTGGGGAGCCAAGGATGGTGGGAGGCCTTGTGGGGAGTGCTGAGCTGGGACAGAGCTGGGAGCAGCAGAGGGTGGACCCAGGAGGGGGACCCACAGGCAGAGCAAGGAGGTAAGGATGCAGGCCAAGGAGCCAAGCTGGTCCAGGGAGAGCAGTCTGCAGCAGGTTCTGGTTTCTGACAATTCTGAGCCCTGAGAGGCAAAAGGGACAGATAGGGTCTCTTGACAAAAAGCAACCGCATGCTGCAGGAGATGCCTCAGCTGCCCAGCCTGGACCGACTGCCCTGACTGCAGAGCTGTACAGAGGTTCTCCGGAGGAATGGCCGCCCCGGCTCTGGGTCTACGCTGTAGCTGGTATAGGCTGACTTCGCGTTTCAGATCACCAGTTCAGAAAGCTGTAAATATTCTGAACCCAAAGAATGGAGTGTTGTTGGGGGAGGAGTTAGTTGTTTGGGGGGTTGTTTTATTTTTTTAGTTTTACAGAATTGGGGATTGAAGCCAGAACTTCCTGTGTGCTAGGCAAGCAACGTACCACTAAGCTACATGCCCAATAACAACACCAAGACCAATTGTCTAAGGGGCTAGATCTGCCTAACACTTTGATCTGGTCCTTGTGCGTTGAAATAGAGGGTCAGACTATTTACTGTGTATACAGTATGTATGTACATATATATGATGTTTGATAAAAAGTAAAATTATAAGCAGGGTAGTGATGGCACGTACCTTTAACCCCAGCACTCTGGAGGCAAAGAGGCAGGTTTAGTCTCTAAGTTCAAGGCCAGCCTGGTCTACAGACCTAGTTCCAAGACAGCCTGGTTTACACAAAGAAACCCTGTCTTGAAAAACCAAAAAAGAAAACAGAGACTGGAAAGCCCAAGGCCAAACTGAACTACATAGCAAGACCCTGTCAGAGGAAAGGAAGGGGCAAGGGTGAGGCGGAGGGGGGAAGAAAACTCACAGTAGCCATTTAGTACACAGGTTTATATGTGTGTGTGTGTGTGTGTATGTATGTATATGTATATACATATATATTTTAATTTATGTTCATTGGTGTTTTGCCATGGGTGTCGGATCCCCTGGAACTGGAGTTACAGACAGTTGTGAGCTGCCATGTGGATGCTGGGAATTGAATCATTGTCCTCTGGAAGAGCAGTCAGTGCTAAGCTATCTCCCCAGCCCAGTATACAAGTTTTAAGGGTAAAAAACAAAACATTGTGGCCCTCCAATTTCTCTGCCTCACTCAGGACCTTTGCCCACCACAGTGTGTTCTCACTCAACACACAAAAGTAACCAAAAAAAAAAAAAAAAAAGAAAGAAAAAGAAACCCGATCCTAACCCAGCAAAACCAGCAGACAAGCTAAAAATGAAAGTCTAAGATTAGCCAGTGCTATCGATCTGTCCAAAATGGCAAATCACATATGAAAGGCTGTACCTCAGCAGAGGCTGAGGTAGGAGCAGAGTCTTGGGCAGCTGGCCCTCACCGAGACAGGTGCCTGCTCCACAGATGCCCAGGACTGCACCCAGGAGCAGCAGGCCTGGAGAGCAGGAAGCAGGAAGGAGCCATGTGCACGGGCAGCTATTTCCTTAATGACTCTTAATAGTCAGCGCTGGAAGATAACCATCTGCCAAGACCCTTCCAGATGCTTTGTACTTATGATTTGAGGAAATAAATATAAGGCTCTGTTTTCCCATTTTATAGTTGAAGAAACTGAAGCTTGGACACATACAAGGCCATGTCCAAGTCCCCACAAGGGAGACTCCTGGGACCCGGCATGGTCTCTCTGACCCCAGAGCCATGCTCAGCCCCACTGAGCACCTCAGCTTGGATCCCAGCTGGGGAAAACCTGTGTTCAAAGAGATGCAAGTCCATTAAGGTGCTTGGACCAGGGACGACCCAGCAGCTTCTGGTGGGACTCAGAAAGCTGAGCAGAAGAAGTCACCTCTGGATAGATGACTTGAAGGCCTAACTATTAAGACATGGAAGTCGGGGGCTGGAGAGATGGCTCAGTGGTTAAGAGCATTGCCTGCTCTTCCAAAGGTCCTGAGTTCAATTCCCGGCAACCACATGGTGGCTCACAACCATCTGTAAAGAGGTCTGGTGCCCTCTTCTGGCTGCAGACATGCACACAGACAGAATATTATATACATAATAAATAAATAAATATTTAAAAAAAAAAAAAAGACATGGAAGTCATTCCAGCACTCAGGAGGCTGAGGCAAGCTGATTGCTGTGTGAAGCCTGGGTAAGCTATATAGTGTGTCACCAGGGTTTCACAGTAAACAAAGGGGGCGTAACCACACCATTGTGGGAACAGCTACACACAGCAACCTCACAGGGCCCCCAGGCTGTGCCCAGCCACAGAGCCAGATTGTAACCGCCACATCTCTACCATGTACAGACTCCATTCCCAGCACTGAAAAAGAAAAATCTTTTTAAAAAAATTTAAAGGACTATCCACTGGGTTATAATAAATTTGATTCACTCTAATTAAATTGAAATTATAATAGCGTTTCACAATTTTTGTGTGTATTCTAAAACTAAAAATACAGGGCAGCGAGATGTCTCAGCAGGGTATCATGGGTGGTTCTAATGTCAGCGGGGTATTATGGGTGGTTCTAATGTTAGCAGAGTATTATGGGTGGTTCTAATGTCAGCAGGGCATTGTGGGTAGTTCTAGTGTCAGCAGGGCATTGTGGGTGGTTCTAGTGTCAGCAGGGCATTGTGGGTGGTTCTAGTGTCAGGGGCATTGTGGGTGGTTCTAGTGTCAGCAGGGTATTATGGGTGGTTCTAGTGTCAGCGGGGTATTGTGGGTGGTTCTAATGTCAGCAGGGCATTGTGGGTGGTTCTAGTGTCAGTGGGGCATTATGGGTAGGTCTAGTGTCAGGGGCATTGTGGGTGGTTCTAGTGTCAGGGGGCATTGTGGGTGGTTCTAATGTCAGTGGGGTATTATGGGTAGTTCTAGTGTCAGGGGGCATTGTGGGTAGTTCTAGTGTCAGGGGGCATTGTGGGTGGTTCTAGTGTCAGGGGGCATTGTGGGTGGTTCTAGTGTCAGCTTGCTACAAATTAGAATCCCTTGAACAGGACGCCTCACCTGAAGAACTGTCTCACTTGCCTTTACTGATGGAGGGCAGGCACCCTGGTTGTGGACTGCACCTTCATCCCAGATAAACTCCCTTTGGAAATGCTATCTTTAATCTCTCCTGTTGCTTGCTCGGTCCTCCATCCCTCCAAGAACAGTTGATTTGCCCTGTGGTTGCCATTGCTGCTTCTGATTCCTTCCCTGATAAGGAAGGGTTTCCAAGCTTTCATCTTGGAATAGGAACCACCAGCTCTCCAGGCACTTTCCTGACTTCTGGTGCCAGATTGGGACCACTCAGGTACTTCCTTGTTGACTGAGAATCTGCCAGTTCTGTTCCTCTAGACAGCCTGCCCAAAACCCTTGATGAACTGAGTTCATTCACAGTCAGAGGAGAGAACCAAATTTTGTAAGTTGTCCATTGACCGCCACATGTGTGCTGTTGCATAAATGTGCCCCCCCACCATAAAGTTATTAAGTTTTAAGATTAATTAGCCCAGGACAATGGCTACATGCTTCTAATCTCAGTATTTGAGAAGCAGAGGCAGGAAGATCAGGAGTTCAAAGCCAGCCTTAGTAGCTACACAGGGAGACCTTGCCTCAAATAACCAGAGGAAAAAGATTGGAAATACATAGCCAAGAATATAATTGACAAAGGGTTGACCATCATCTCTGTATGTAATTACCTCAAGTAGGTAATACATCTCAGGATGTGATACATCTCAAGTTCGGATGGAAGATGCAGGAGGACTGGGATTTGAGGTTAGCCTGGCAAGATTCTGGTTCAAAACAAAACAAAAATTAAAAAAAAGCAAACAACTCACTAATAAAAGAAAACTCAGGGAACCAGATATGATACACATCTGTATTTGCAGCTCTCTCAATGTTGAAGGCAAGGCGATCAGAACTTCAAGGTCATCCTTAGCTCCACAGGGATAAGGCTAGTATCAAAACATCAGAATAAAATGAAACAAAAGTAGGGCTTTGCACACACAAGTAAGCATGCACCCTCTGAGCTCCACCCCAAGTCCTGTTCCAATTTCAAATTCCTTTATCACTGAGCTGTCATGACAAGTTAATGGCAGTCTGGCTAGGAATGGCCTCCTTGGGGAGAACGGGGCCAGATCAAGTGACAGGCTAGACTTGGACTCTTACCCAGTTCCCCACTTCCTGTCTGTGCAACACAAGCAGATATTTATTTTGGAAAGGCCTTGGTTTCCAGACTGCCCAGAGATAGGAATGCTCTGTAGGGTTAGCATGAAGATAAGACACTGGTCAAGGGTTCTGTGCTTCCTACAGCTCCTCCCAACAGTGCTCGTAGGTAAGCTATAGGTTTCTAATTATGGGGGTGGGGGGTGGGTATGTGCACATGAGTGTCCACAGAGGCCAGAAGCATGAGTGTCCACAGAGGTCAGAAGAGGGTGTTGTGTCTCCTGAAGCTAGAATGGTCTGATGCACTCAACATGGGTGCTAGGAACCAAACTCAGGTCCTCTCCAAAAGCAGTCCATCTTCTTCACCACTGAGCTATCTCTCCAGTCCCAAACTATTATTACAATATTATCAGAACAGAATTGTATTATTGTAAAGTAGAGGCTGGGTTTTCAAAATCACTTTTTAAAAAAATTATTAAGTGTAGTAGGGAGCGGCAGGCTATGTTCCCGCCAGGATCCCACATGGCTAGCTTAGCCCCGGAAATAACAACACACAAATTGTATTCTTTTAAACACTGATTGGCCCATTAGCTCTAGCCTCTTACTGGCTAATTCTCACATCTTGTTTAACCCATCTCTAATAATGTGTGTAGCACCACGAGGTGGTGGCTTACTGGAAGATCTTAACCTGCATCCATCTTGGAGAGGAAAGCTATGGAGACTGCCTGACTCGGCTTCTTTCTCCCAGCATTCTGTTCTATCTAAGCTTCTGTCCTATCAAAAGGGCCAAGGCAGTTTCTTTATTAAACAATAGACATATGACCCACCTTCATCAATTAAGAACTGCTAACTCTTCCCCTGACAGATCTGAGGAAGATGTCTGAAAGGCCTGGGAGACCCTGGAGGCTCCCCTGAGCATCCCCCAAAGGCTGGCTCCTTTGGAAAGCAGGACAAGCCACTTTCCCTGGACACTACCAGTCACAGTCAGGAGCAAGCAGACCTCATTTCTTAGTTATAATTGTTTGCTCTTTTTCTTGTTGTTTTGTTTCTGGATTGGGTTGTTTGCTATTTGTTTGGTTGGTTTGTAAGTTTTTCTGCATTGTTTTGTTTGGACTTTTTTTGAGACAGGGTCTTGGTGTGAACACAGGGCACAGGTGGAGGTCAGAGTAGAATTGTCAAGAATTAGGCCTCTCCTTTCAACTTCCAGGTTCCAGAGCTCCAGTGTAGGTCACCAGCCATCTCACTGGACCAAGACAGGCTCTTTCTATGAAGCCCTAGTTGGCCCAGTACTTGCTTACTATGTAGCTCAGGCTGCCAAAATCTATTAAGTGTTTCAGTACTGACTATGTAGCCCAGGCTGCCCCAACCTGTTAAGTGTAGAGATTACAAGTATATTCCTCTATACCTGATACTTTATTTCTTTTTTTTTTGTGGCAGGGATGAGGGATGCATTGTTGGAGTAGGTGTGGCCTTGTTGGAGGAAGTGTATCACTGTGGGGGTGGGCTTTGAGGTCTCATATGCTCAAGCTGCACCCAGTGTGGCACAGAGTCTCCTTCTGTCAACTGCAGATGAAGATGGAGAACCCTCAGCTCCTTCTCCAGCACCATGTCTGCCTGCAAGACCCCATGCTTCCTGCCATGATGATAATGAACTAAGCTTCTGAGCTGTAGCCAGCCCTAGTTAAATATTATCCTTTAAAAGACTTTTTGTGGTCATGGTGCCTCTTCACAACAATAGAAACCTTACACTAAGACAGTTTTGGTTTTTTTTTTTTTAAATTTTAGACAGAACCTCACTCTTGTAGCCCTGTCTAGCCCAGAATTTATTATGTAAACCAGGTTAACCTTGCACTCACAGAGAACCACCTACCTCTGCACCCAGAGTGCTGAGACTCAGAGGTTTACTACTCCTCCCAGCATCAAAAACTTTAAGCACATTAGTTATCAACACCTCCAAACTTTCTGAGTCACCTGAAACAAATCTGTCTCTATGCTTAGCAGTGTTATTTCTGGGGTTTAAATAGCTTTGGTTCCCTTAACAGGTTTGACTCAAGCTTATGAAGCCAGGCTGAGGACGTCAACACACTGTCCTGGCTTGCAATTGCCTCTTTATGAAATGAGCAATACCTGCTATGGTTCTGCTAAGACTCTAGATTCAACAGCAACTGCCTGTTGCTGGATGTCTAATTTGTGTCGGGGTTTCTGTTACGTGTGTTATCATTAGCAGGATGTCACTCACGAAGGACCTGTGACTGTGATATGAATAGCCTCCTCTGAGACGCAGGAAGCCAGCCTCTGAGAAGTGACTTTCCCATGAAGCAGCAAGCAATCAGAAGGGTGAAGGGGTTCTGGGAGAACCTTCAGCCCTATCATCTCGGCTGTTCTTTGCTTGTACAGTAGGAAGAACAATGGAACCAAACCACTCGGAAGCTTTCAAGCCAGAGAAGCAACCAACCTGATGTGGAAAAATTCAAAACAAGCAGCCATTTTTCTCATGCTTCCTTTCCTACTGGGCAACAGATAGTGAATTCCCTTCAGGTAGAGTGAGCCAGTTTGCCTGTGGCTCTTTCTGAGTCAGATCTGCATCCTAGACTTCATTATTTCGCTCTAAGCAAATTGAAACACCCCTCCCAAGATTAGGCACTATATTATTTCAATACAATGAAAGTATATATAAGGAAATGGGCTTGATGTCTAGGCCACACTTCCCCTGGTCCCATGCAGTGGAGACTCACCTCTCCCTAGCATCCAGGCCCCGCAGCAGACATCAGCTGATCCTCAGGCCTGCCGCCAAGATCCATGCACCTTCAAAAATGTTCCAACCTTTGTTTTCTCTTTTTTTTTCCATAAACCTCATTCAAAATCAGGGCTGTGAGCGTGAGGCACAGGGACCATGTCAATGCCTTACCCTTTCATTCCCAACAAAGAACTGAGGCCACAAAGAATCCATCAAACCCTGGCTGCCCCAGGACATAACAAAACACAGAGCATCCACTGTTGACTGAAATCATTGCAACTCAATCTAGGCATTAGATAACAATTAATTAATTAATTAAGCATCCATATTGAGATACATACCCATGAAGAATGAGTCAGACCTTCAACGGATTGTATCATTATCCAAACCAATGAACTAAGTTTTGGGAAATGCAATCCTCTTGAAAAGCAATCATCTGTGTGTGACAGAGACAGGCCTAGAAATAACATGAACATATTTAACCAAACCAGGCATGGTGCACCTGTCATGCCAGGAAGATAGAGGTAGGAGGATTAACAGTTCAAGGTCAGACCCAGCTACGTAGTGAATTCCAGGTCAGCCTGGGCCAAGTGAGACCCTGTCACAAACAAAGAAATACATTCTGAGAGAAGGAGTTGCCAGTTACAACAGTGGAAAAAGAATAGTCTAGAATACAGTGAAGGAGCAGCCTGGATACAAACAGGAACTTAAACACCCCCAGAACACCCTTCACCCCAAGGACCTAGTTAGCCAAAACTCTTCAGAACTCAGAGGCCAACCTGTCTGTTGCAATTAGAATTCCACTGCTGTGCATGCACGCGCAGGCACGTGTGCGCGCGCGCACGCACACACACAACATATTCTTTTTCTCTTTTTCTTTCTCTCTCTTTTGAGGCCAGACCTCATCTTTTCAGTTTGGGGTTTGAACAGACTGTGTAGCTCAGGATGCTTCAAATTCATAGCAGCCCTCCATGAGAAGAACATCACACACTGTAAGAAAAGCACAGGACACGGATGCGTCTCTAGGTGTGGCTTTGCTTTGGGAGCCTCAACCTTCCCTTGCAAGAGTCTGCTTTGCAGCTGACATCTATAGGGAGATGAGGTGCCTCTGCTACAACAGCTTCATGAATGAGTCTTGGGTGAATCTCAGGAGATCAAGACAGGCAATCTGGTAGCATCGGGGAAGATGGGATTAGAAAACTGTCCTGTCCACTGACTGGGAGAAGATCTTCACCAACTCCGCAACTGACAAAGGTCTGATCTCCAAACTATATAAAGAACTCAGGAAACTAGACTGTAAAAGGCTAATCAACCCAATTATAAAATGGGGCACTGAGCTGAACAGAGAATTCTCAACCAAAGAAGTTCAAATGGCCAAAAGACACTTATGGTCATGCTCAACTTCCTTAGCGATCAGGGAAATGCAAATCAAGACAACTTTAAGATACCATCTTACACCTGTCAGAATGGCTAAAATCAAAAACACCAATGATAGCCTTTGCTGGAGAAGTTGTGGAGTAAGGGGTACACTTATCCATTGCTGGTGGGAATGCAAACTTGTGCAACCACTTTGGAAAGCAGTGTGATGGTTTCTCAGGAAATTTGGGATCAACCTACCCCTCGACCCAGCAATACCTACCACTCTTGGGAATATACCCAAGAGATGCCCTATCATACAACAAAAGTATATGCTCAACTATGTTCATATCAGCATTGTTTGCAATAGCCAGAACCTGGAAACAACCTAGATGTCCTTCAATGGAAGAATGGATGAAGAAAGTATGGAATATATACATATTAGAGTACTATTCAGCAGTAAAAAACAATGACTTGTTGAATTTTGCATGCAAATGGACGGAAATAGAAAACACCATCCTGAGTGAGGTAAGCCAGACCCAAAAAGAGGAACATGGGATGTACTCACTCATATTTGGTTTCTAGCCAGAAATAAAGGACATTGAGCCTATAATTCGCTATCCTAGAGAAGCTAAATAAGAAGGTGAACCCAAAGAAAAACATATAGGCATCCTCCTGGATATTAGTCTTCATCAGGTGATGAAAGGAGACAGAGACAGAGTCCCACATTGGAGCACCAGACTGAAATCCCAAGGTCCAAATCAGGAGCAGAAGGAGAGAGAGCACGAACAAGGAACTCAGGACCGCGAGGGGTGCACCCACACACTGAGACAATGGGGATGTTCTATCGGGAACTCACCAAGGCCAGCTGGCCTGGGTCTGAAAAAGCATGGGATAAAACCGGACTCGCTGAACATAGCGGACAATGATGACTGCTGAGAAGTCAAGAACAATGGCACTGGGTTTTGATCATACCGCACGTACTAGCTGTGTGGGAGCCTAGGCTGTTTGGATGTTCATCTTACTAGACCTGGAAGGAGGTGGGAGGTCTTTGGACTCCCCACAGGGCAGGGAACCCTGACCGCTCTTCCGGCTGAAGAGAGAGGGGGAGTTGACTGGGGGAGGGGGAGGGAAATGGGAGGCGGTGACAGAGAGGAGACAGAAATCTTTAATAAACAAATAAATAATAATAAAAAAAGAAAACCGTCCTGTAAATGAGCTGTAGAGGCACACACCTCAGTACTCAGGAGGCAGAGACGGGTGGGGCTCTATGAGTTCAAGGCCAGCCTGGTCTACAGAGTGAGTTCTAGGACAGTCAGGGCTACACAGAGAAGCCCTGTCTCAAAAACATCACAGGAAGGAAGGAAAGAAGGAAGGAAAAGAGGAAGGAAGAAAAAAGAAAGAAACAAAGAAAGAAAGAGACTGGAAGAAAAGATTGCTATAGGCCAATTTTAGAGAGCCTAGAGTCAGACAGGACCACTAAGTCACTATAGAGCATTTTTATGCAGAGATTACCATCATGGCTCTGGAGAGGATGGATTAAAGGTAGGTGAGCAAAGAGGGAGAGAATTAGCCCAGACAAAGAGCGTCTGCCGTCTAGACAATGGCATTTGTCTGAATCCCTGAGGCACCAGACTGGACCATCTGTCCATTTTTGTTTCTGGCTGATTAATAAAAGCAGTGAAGACCCAAAAAGTTGCAGCATCTACTATGAACAGGCTGGATAGACTATAGGAATTTTAATTTGGTTTTGGTTTTTATTCTTTTTTTTTTTTTTTTTTTTTGTAGGCCTCATATATGCTAAGCAAGAGCTCCGCTGCTGAAGTATATCCCCAGACCTCTTTTTATTTTGGTGTTTTGAGACTTAGGGTCTCACTAAGTTGCCCAGGCCATCTTTAAACTCGTTCTGTAGCCCAGACAATCCTCAGAGTTACAGTCCTCCTGTCTCAGTCTCCCAGGTAGCTGGGATTATAGATATATACCACCAGGACTAACCTATAGGTGGTTTTTTAAAATATTATTTGATATTTGCATTCATAAGAATCAACACACCACTGAAAACAGTTTGCCTCAAAATTATGCTTGCTTCACATGGGGCAGTGAAATTTTGCAAAGCCTTGATTTTGCTCCTAAGTCCCATAATTTTCCACCAACAGTTTACTGGATTTGTTTCTAATGTTTCACTCAAACATATGACGCTGGCCCTTCTGTCCTTTGCTGACTTAACTTGACCCTTAGCGTAAGTCAAATATCAGTGAGCAAATTGTGTCCTTGGCTGTCTGGCAAGCATGACTGATGGGTGAGCTACACTTCGGAAGTCTGAGAAAACCCTGGGAGATGGGGGTCATGACAGACAACCCTAAGAATATGATAAAAATTCACAGGGGAGTTTGTTTTCTCTTGAAATGAGAAATAGCTCTGGGCTAGTGATCTGCATCCATGGGTGTATGAATCAGCTTTAAAAGGTTACCTGGGTTAAGTTAGAGCGCCCATGGGCAATCCTGGCCCCCCAAAAGGAGGGTTCTGTCTGACCTGAGGCCCTCACTCATCTCTTTGAATTTCAGTAGCTCAGAACAAGAAGGGTAATAAGCAGACGCACCCTGTAGGCAATGTACTGGGGTGCTGGCCAGGTGCCTGGTCCCAGCAAAACAAGGGAGACTTTTGTTTCACCTGGCCCTTTTGAAGGTGCGATGAGTGTTGACTTGGCACTTGAGCTTGCTCTTGCTGTGCTTTACTTGAACCCTGGACTGGTGGAATAAACACACTGTGGCTTTACAGGTTTGCCATTCTTTCTAAAAGAGGGATGCGTCCTCTTCCTCTCCTCCTCCTCCTATTTTTTTCTCCTTGAAACAAACTTTTAAGTCTAGGCTTTGTCAGATACATGAGTTTGGGGACTGTTTATACTGAAACCATATACACATTCCAGAAGCCTGCCATGTTACTGAAATCAAGGTGATGAGCCTTGAACTCATACAGAAACACCTGAAGGACATTGCAAACCCTGCTCTACTGCTAAAACATGGCACGAGAGAATAGCTCAAAACATGTTGTTTCTTTAAAGAAGAGATTGTATTTAATAAGAACAAGAGTTCAGGGCATGCAATTACAATGCCTGGTGCAATTTTGCAGGAAGGGATGTGGAGGCACATGAGAACCCCACCAATCCTACAACAGGATGGTGCCTATACAGCTCAAGCAAACCTGACTCTATTCATGAACGCATAGGGAAGCCTGTAAGATAGTTCATGCCTGTAACCCCAGCATTCTAGGGGCCAAGGCAGAAGTGCAAGTTCAAGGTTAGTCATGACCTCATCTCAAACAAACACATTCCTCATATAGACTAGCGCCTGACTAGCTCCAGAAGCTGTGCCTTCAACAAAAAGCAAAGTATACACCATACAAGACAATCCTTACACTTTCCTTCTTCGGGAAGGCAGATAAGTGTGTAATGCTAACGTTTAATCTGTGATCATGACTCTGTCTAATCAGAGAAATCTTGATTGTTATTGCCTGATTCTTCTGTGAAAAGAAAAAAGAAATGTGTATAAAATTGTGTGTGTATATATATATATGTATATTTATAAAAGAAATGTGTATAAATTGTGTGTGTATATATATATAAAATACACAATTATTTTGCATCAATAAATTTCATCATGCCTTTTTGGACTACCAAATGGTAAAATTACAGACAGTGCCTTTCCGTTTTATTTTTTTTCTGCTTATTGCCAACTCGTATTCTGGTATATTGAAATTCTGCCTGCTCAGCATCCAGTACTAGACCAGCTTGGGTGACATTTCTATCCTTAACACAAAGCTAGTTCCGGGCAGATCCCGCTTATGTTTGGATCCAGCGATGGGCTTGCCCGACCAGAGTCACTCCAGGGTAGAAATACTGTTTCCCCAGTCACCCAAGCTGGTCGAGTACACACCAACCTTAAAACTTCGGTGATAGCAGGGCTTGGAGAAGGAGTGGAGGAGAGTGGGCACTTCATATCTGTGACGTTCACAATCACAGATGCAAGCAACCAAGGATCAGAAAGACTCAGAGAAGTGATTGCACCTGACCTGAACATGTGCAGCCTTGGCTGTTGTGCCTTGGACAATACAATGGAACCACTATTTGCATAGCATTCACATGCTCTGGGCTGTGAACTGAAAATTTAAAGTACTGGAGAGGATAGCATAGGTTATATGTAAATGGGATGCCTCTGAAATAAAAGATTTGAGTGCCCACAGGTCTGACCTTCCTGGAAAGGCCTGGAATCCATCCCCATGGAGACCAAGGACAGGTGTTTTGTCTCTGAGGCTGCTGGGTTAATGAGAAATAAGACTTCATTTGCTAGATACCACCTGGTGAGAGACATCTTGGGAACGGAGCCAGCAGAAGAGAAGGGAAAATGAAGGATGGAGAAACAGTCATGTCCCGCTGACATTTCTTTAAGCCCCTAGATTCAAGCAGGACTAAACCATGGTTATTCCCTAAGCTTTTCAGTTCCTGAGTCAATACACACTACCGCCAGACGTGGGTTATGTTTCTGTCACTTATTATCTCAAGAGTCCTAAAATAAGAATAGAGGCCAAGCTGCCGTGGCACATAACAAATAATTCGTTCCATAGGTGGTGGTGCACGGGGGTGTGTGGGGGGAAATGACAGGGTTCTGGTTGAGTTGTCTAAGACAAACCTCATGGGAAAGAATCAACTTGGTGATAACGTTGTTTTGAGTTGGGTTGTGGTTTGCAAGGCTGGGGTATCAAGTTCAGGGCTTCATGTATACATGCCAGGCAAATGCTTTACCATTGGACTACATACCCAGCCCAACCTTGAGCCTTTCTGATTTGTGTCCTGACAATTGGATTTTTAAATATGATTTACATATTTAAAGCATATCAGACGTTTACATTACAATTCATAACAATAGCAAAATTACAGTTGCAAAATAGCAACGAAAATAAGTTTATGGTTGGGGTCACCACAACAGGAGGAACTGTATTAAAGGGTCACAACATTAGGAAAGTTGAGAACCGCTGAGTTAAAACCAGGTAGAGCCTGGACCCCTGATACAGCAATTCCCTAATTCGAGCACCTGAGTCTGGGGGTGCATGCAACAGACATGGCTCAGATAAATGCATTTCGATTGCTCTACTATGGAAGCCGGAGCACATTCTCCACAATTTAAAGCTGGGAGATGTTTCCATTGCTGCGTAGTTCATGAAATATTCAGCATTGGAGGCCTGCTGCAGACCAGTACCCCAGAAACACGCTTTTTAAGCAGCAGAGTGATGTGGTCGTTTTTACATTGTGGAAAGATCATTTCTGATGCTGCCCAGCGGGATGAACTAGAGGAGAGCAGATGGGCCGAGAAGGCAAGATTTAGGACAAGCCATTTGATAAGCGACAAGGGCAGAGGCTGTCGGATTACAGCAGAAGGCCCCTGAGGGACACTTGATGGATGGAGGGATGGTTCAGAGTGGGTTGAATATTGGTCCCTCAAAAGATATGTCTACCCGGAATCAGATGAATATGGCCTTATGTGGAAACATCTCTGCAGATGCAATTAAGTTACAGATCCTGACATGAAGTCGTTCTGCTTTAACTACGTGTCCTCACAAGAGACGGAGGAAGAGTGTAGGCTCGAGCAGAGGGGAAAGCTGTGAAGGAAGGGAGGCAGAGGCCACTGTCACAAGGCCCGGAATGCTTGAAAACATAAGAACAGAGGAGTGGATGGGGTCTCTGCCACCCTTGGAGAACTCATGGCCCTGATGACTGCTCACATCCAGACTAAGGGTGCAAATGAGATTTTCAAAAAAAATAAAATAAAATAAAATAAAATAAAAAAGGCTAAAATCAGAGACAACACTGGCAGGAAGGTATAACGATCATTTAAATTATTCTATTATTACTTTAAAAAAGAACTCAGGAGTGAGACATGGGGTTAAAACCTGATTGATCAGAGAAATGTCACAGAAGCGACCAGTGACCTCCTCTCTGTCTCCTTCCACCATCCAAAAGGCCAAGCACCTTTTGAAGCCCCTCTCTACTACTTCCTGTATCTCTCTATATGTCCTCAGTCCTCCAAATCCTCTATGGCTAATGTTGGTCAGGCAGTAGCTAGCTCCGCCCTCTGAGTCAAGGTAAACTCTATTGGCACAATAGACTGGCAGTGCAAACAATTCTCCCGCAGCAGAGTGGAGTGGGTGGGTGTCTAAGAGTCAACAAAGGAAACAGGAGAACTGGGGGTGTCTCCAAAGCCAAGGGGGGCAAGGCTGTCAAAGGCAAATGCAGAGAAGAGAGTGGTACAGAAAACACACAAGGTTTGGTCCCTTGATGCTGATTGGTGAACGTGACAAGAGCCACTTGATGGGGTGATAGAATCAGACAACTGGGGATACATAATGGGGCGTGCCTTAGTTTGTTTTCTATTACCATCATAAACACCATGACCAAAAGCTACTTGGGAAGGAAGGAGTTTGCTTGGTTTACACCCCTGATCACAGTCCATCAACCAGGGAAGTCAGCGCAGAAAACCCAGCAGGGCAGGAACCTGGAGGCAGGAAATGAAGCCGAGACCATAGAGAGTGGTGCTTACAGGCTTGCTCTCTATCATCAGCTCAGTCTGCTTTCTTATACAGCCCAGGACCACCTACCATGGACTGGGCCCTCCCATGTCAATCATTAATTAAGAAAGACAAAGACCCCCTAACAGACTTGCCTACATACCAAACTAAAAGAGGCAATTCCTCAATCTGAAGTTCTCTCTTCTTCCCATGTGACTCGAGCTTATATCAGTTGATAAGAAAACCCAGTACAGGGCACAGTAGGAGAAGCTATAAAGACAAGGTGTTCATGAACTCAGGAATAAGCTTTAAGAAGGGGTGGACTGAGAGGTAGAAGGACCACTAGAGAATGTACGTGAAGACTTAACCTTGAACACCAAATCAAATACCTTTTCCAGCAACCTGGGCTGGAGAGGGCCTGGGATGGCCAAATGTCATAGGAGCAGAACTGAGCCAGCAACCTGGGCCAGAGTGGACCTGAGGCAGCAAGCTCCAAGGGAGTGGGAGCAGATCCAGACCAGGGACATTTGCAGAGGCAGGACTGAGCCAGCGACCTGGGTCAGAGCAGACCTGAAACAGCAAACTCCACAGGAGCAGGTACAGGGGAGCAACTGCTGAGCAAGTGAGCCAGAGCCAAACATCACTGCGGGTCCAGGAGTGAATCTGGGACCTCCGAGGGAGTAGATCTGAACCAGGACTCCTGCAGTTCTGGGTGTGTCTGGGACATCTGAGCAACTAGGCCTGAGCCAGGACCTCTGTGAGTCCAGGTATCAGTCTGGGACCTCTGAGGGAGTAGGCAGAAACCAGAAACCTCTGCAGATCTGGGAGTAAATCTGGGACCTCTGAGGGAGTAGGCCTTAGCCAGGTCTTCTGCGGGTCTGGGCGCACCTGAGTCTGGGACCTCTGAGGGAGAAGATCAGAGCCAGAGACCTTTGCAGGATGAACTCCAAGCCAGGGACCTCTGCAGGAGCAGATCCAGACAAGGAACATTTACAGAAATAGGTCTGAGCCAGCAACCTGGACCAGAGCAGGCATGAGACAGCAAACTCCACATGAGCAGAGCAAACTTCAGGAGTGCTGAGTGACCTCCAGGAATGTGGAGTGACCAACGGGGTAACTAGAACCATGGCACTGACTGTACCACAAGGAATGGTACCATCTGAGCCTTGCATTCACTGGCACCTAGAATATTTATCACCATAGTCAAGACAACCCTAACCACACCAATTAGAGGAAAAGATGAGTAGACAAGGTAAGATCACACATAACAACACAAAGAGCAACACAACACCAGTAAAATCTAGAGACGCTACAACAGCAAGACTTGAACAACCAAATATAGATGAATCAGAAGAAAATTACCTAAAAAGATAACTTCAGAAGAATGAGAATCTTAAAGAGGAAATGAGATATTCCCTCAGAGAAATGGATGAAAAGACAAACAAAAATTGGAAGACATCAGCAAACCCTTTAAAGAAAACCAAGAAAAATCAATCAAACATATGAAAGAAACTATTCAAAACTTGAAAACTGAAATAGAGACAATAAAGAAAACACAAGCAGAGGGAATTATACAGAAACAGAAATCATGAGAAAATGACCAGGAACCATAAATGCAAACATAAACAGCAAAATACAGGAGACGAAAGAGAGAATCTCAAGCACTGAAGATACAATAGAGGAAATAGACTCATCAGTCTATTAAATCTAACAAAAACTTAACGCAAAATATCCAGGAAATATGGAACACCATGCAAAGCACAGAAAATATATTTAACAAAATCATAGAAGAAAACTTTCCTAACCTAAAGAAAGATATGTCTATTAAGATACAAGAAGTGTACAGAACACCAAATAGACTGGATCAAAAAAAAAGTCCCCTCACCACATAATAATCGAAACACTAAACATACAGAATAAAGAAAGAATATAAGAGCGGCAAAGGAAAAAGGCCAAGTAACATATAAAAGCAGACCTATCGAAATTATACCTGACTTCTCAATGGAGACAATGAAAGCCAGAAGGTCCTGGTCAAGTGTTATGCAGACTTGAAGAGACCATGGATACCAGCCCAGACTACTATACACAGCAAAATTTTAATCACCATAGAAGGACAAAACAAGATATTCCATGACAAAACCCATACCTAGCCACAAAGTCAGCCCTACAAAAAGTACTAGAAGAAAAACTCCAACCCAGGAAAGTTGGCTATATCAACAAAAACACAGACAATTGATGATCTCACAGCAGCAAATCCCAAAGAAGGGAAAAACACACAAATTAATATCACCAACAACGAAAACTAAATTAACAGGAGATAGCAATCACTGGTCATTAATATTCCTTAATATAAATGGACTCAACTCACCTTTAAAAAGACACAGGCTATCAGATTGGATATGAAAACAGAATTCATCCTTCTGCTGCATACAAAAAATACACCTCAACCTCAAAGACAGATATCGCCTAAAAGTAAAGTATTGAGAAAAAAAGTTCCAATCAAATGGACCTAAGAAACAAGCTAGTGTAGCTATCCTAATATCTAACAAAGTAGACTTCAAACTAAAATCAATCAAAAGAGACAAAGAAAGACATTTCATTTTAGTCACAAAAAAAAATCCATCAAGAGGAAATTTCAATACTGAACATCTATGCCCCAAGGGCACCCTCATATGTAAAAGAAACACTTCTAATGCTTAAATCATACATTAAATCCCACACACTAATAGTGGGGAACTTCAACACTCCACTCTCACCACTGGACAGGTCACTCAAACAAAAAATTAACAGAAAAATAAGGGAACTAACAGATGTTATGACTCAAATGGACTTAACAGACATCTATAGAATATTCCATCCAAACAGAAATGAACATACCTTCTTCTCAGCACCTCGTGGAACCTTCTCAAAAACTAACCACATACTTGGTAACAAAACAAACCTCAACAGTTACAAAAAAATTGGAATAACCCCATGTGTTTTATCAGATCACCATGGTTTAAAACTAGAATTCAACAGCAATACTAATTCCACAAAGCCCACAAACACATGAAAATTAAACAACGCTCACCTGAATCATCAATGAGTCAAGGAAGAAATAAAGGGAGAAATTAAAAACTTCCTAAAATTCAATGAAAATGACCACACAACATACACAAATTAATGGGACACAATGAAAGCGATGTTAAGTGGAAAGTTCATAGTACTTAATGCCTACATAAAGAAGCTGGAAAAATCCCACACTAGTGAATTAACAGAACATTTGAAAACTTTAGAAAAAAAAAAGAAGCGAACTCACCTAAGAGAACTAGATGGCAGGAAATAATCAAATTGAGAGCTGAAATCAACAAAATAGAAACAAAGAAAACAATACAAAGAATCAATGAGACAAAGAGTTGGTTCTCCGAGAAAAAAATCAACAAAATAGACAAACCTTTATCCAAACTAACCAAAAGAGAGAGAGAATATCCAAATTAACAAAATCAAAAATGCTGTAGGCTGGAACCATCAGAGCAGGCAGCGGGAAGTTGAGAGTGTACACAAGGAATGGTCTTGGTTTTTACACAGGAAGGAAGAACATGTTTGTTTCCTAAGGCTGCTGTAAGAAAGAAAAACTGTGTGGAAGACAACAGCAGGAATATATTCTCTCACAGAGAGGTGATAAACCAGAACCACTTCCCCTGGTCCCTCACAGGAGAGTCCTTTTTCTTGTCTAGCTCTTAGCAGCCCCTGATGTACGGCCCCACCATCCCAACCTTTGTCTCTTTGTTCATCTTTTTCCCTTCTGTATCTCTGTCATTTCTTACAAAAGCTCTAGCCGTGTTAAATTAGAGCTGCCGAAAATCTCTCATAGCCTTGGTTATTATGCGATTGCCAAGTACATCTAGACAGCCTGTGTATTCCGGTGTGCCCTAAATCAGGGGTATGTGTACATGTTTAATCAAGATGAGTCAGTAGGATGGCTCCCAATCCAATAAGGTTAGCATCCTGATAGGAAAGGGATATTTGCCCAGACATGCATACAGATGAGGTAAGACAATAAAAGGTGAAGGTCATTCAGAATCCCAGGAGAGAGCCAGGACCAGACTCTTCTCCCCCGGAACCCTGAAAAGGAGCCACCCCTGCTGACACCATGAGATCAGACTCTCAGCTGCTAAAACCATAAAACACGGCGTATCTGTCATTTAAGTCATCTGGTGTGTGAAAATATATTAAGGCAGCTCAAGCAAATGAATGCAGTTGTACCTCCAAAGCCAAAGGGAATTGGGTTCCGGATATCAGATCTCAAACTCCTTGGATGCTCAAGTCTGTCATATAAATGATGAAGTATTTGCATATAACCTATATATGTTGAATCTTGAGCTGTCTCTGGAATACTTGGAAGACAACACAGTGTAAATGATATGTAAATAACTGTTTGCTGTGTTGTGTAAGAATTAATAAGAACAAAACCTGCTCGTGTTCAAAACCTTTTTTTTTTTTCTGAATATTTTAACCCAGGTTGGTGGAAAGCCCAGATGTGAAACTTGGAGATTCACAGCGTTCCCTGAGCAGAGGATAAGCCAAGGAATCCTGTACAGTATCAATGCTACAGGTGTCTGGAACTCATCTAATTAAAAGAATTAGCCTGAGGCAAGTTGGCAATTCACTAACCTGGTCTCATGCTTCTTCCTCTTTCTTTTCCTTTTCCCTCTTGGCAAATGAAGAATCCTCGGCAGCCAAAAAGCATGCAATCACAGACAGGGCGGGGCCCAGAGGCACAGTGGTCACCACACACAGGATGCTGGAGTAAAGCGCTCAGAAATCATCTCTACCTTCTCCGAGAGTGGGAGGAGCAAGTGGCCCACCACCTTCTCTGGGGAGTTGGTAGTAAGTATCCCATGTGCTATTTTAGTGAAAACCCGGTGTTTTCACTCCTAGAAGCTTGGCTATGGACCAACCGTCCACTAGCTTGTCTACCACCATTCCTCAGCCTCTCTCACTTTCTTCTGAGGAAGCCAGACATGGAAGGGTCTTGAGGCAACACAATATAGAGGCTCAGAGTCAGGTCCTTTCTCCTTCCAACCCCTACCTGGCTCTTCCAGGCTCCCTGTCCTTCTCTGAGATGACCTAAGAGCCTAAAGGTCACACTCAAATGAGCAACAGCCATTAGCAGAGGTAACGGACACTTTCCTCCAAGAGAGACAAGCAGGTTTGCAACCTAGGTGGCATCAGGATGTGCCGAAGCCTCACAGGTCACTGTTATGCATCTCACATACTGAGACTGGAATTATTTTCATTGATAATTCACACAGACATTGCAGAGTTACTAGGAAGTTCATAGAAGGACATTGAGATACCTGTAGAGTGGTGTGCAATTATAATCTGAGTATTGAGGAAAGAAAAGCCGGAGGATTTAAAACATCAAGTTCCAGGTCATCCTGGGACACATAGCTGTCTCCCAAAGCCAACATCTGGGGCTGTAGCTCAGAAGTGAAGCCCTTGTCTAGGATGGAAAGTCCCTGGGTTCTGCCCTGTGATAGTGTGAATGAAAACTGTCCCTTGTGGGGCCTGTGTCTTCAAACCCTTGGTCTCTTGTCAGTGGAACTCTTAGGGCGGTAGTGGAGCCTTTCCAAGGTGCAGCCTTGCTGGAGGAAAACATCACTAGGGGTGAGGTCTGAGACTTTACAGCCTTACCCCACTCCCAGTTCACTCTCCGTGATTTTTTTCTTTTTCTTTTCTTTTTTATTTCTTTTTTATTTATTTGCTGGGAGGGGGGATTGGAAACAGGGTTTCTCTGTAGCTTTGGAACCTGTCCTGGAACTAGCTCTGTAGACCAGGCTGGCCTTGAACTCACAGAGATCCACCTGCCTCTGCCTCCCGAGTGCTGGGATTAATGGTGTGCACCACCACCACCCGGTCACTCTCTGCTTTCTGTGTGTGGTTGAAGAAGTGACTGCCCGGCTCTGGCTGCCTGGTGTGATGCCTCGCTGGCCATTACGAACTCTCCCTCTGGAACCATAAGCCCAAATAAACGATTCCTTCCATGAGTCACTGTAGGTCATGGTGTTTCATCAGAGCAACAGAAAAGCAACTGATGTCCCCTCAGATATGTCCACAAAGACAGGCAAAGGGAGGAAGGGGTAAACTGTGCTTGTGAACTGTGAGGCTCTCTGTATGTCCTAAGCCACCTTCCTAGCTGTCATTACCCTTCTCACCACCAGCCTTCTTCCTCTGGGACTTGCTTGTCCCACTACCTATTACTGAATACTGTATCTCACCAAGAACTTGGAAGGCCATTTGATGGACACATCATGTTCAGTTAGCAAAACAACATCAATATTTTACCCACAAGGACTTGTGACCTCCCTAGCCATGGACCTCTGATTGAGTTTATAGTAGTGGGTGTAGGTTCCACCCCCCTCCCCAAGAAGCAGACATCAGCTCCACTACATTAGAGGCTGGTTATCCCCGTAACAGACTCACCTCTACTTCACCAGCGTTTCACACCTTGCAGGCTGGTTAGTATTGTGGCACACAGAGTCCAAAGCTGAGTGACATCATTGATGACAATTCTCCCTCAGTTGCCTACACAGCCCCTTCAGGCACTGTGAGGACTGGCTAGCAGGAAGGAAGCTTCCAGCTGAGTCCCAGTTTTGATTTTGCTGTGTCCTGTGACCCAGATATGTAGAGTCTTACGTCTTGTTCTAGTGGGCAACTAACACATTGGCCATTGCCTGTGTGGTTAGGGAATGTCAGGTTTTTCAAATTATAGAGAGACATTGGGATTTCCATTTAACAACCTATAGCTTCAGTGAGCAGCTTCATCTACCAATGCAGGGTACCTTTGTTCAACTCCATGGTTTTTTCTCACATCTTTTGTTTTGGTTGGCCCTTGTCACCCCCACCTCCTCCTCTTCTGGTCTCGTACCCCGCCTCTGTAGGAGGAGGGTCCGCTTGTTTGGCCCAGCTGCCTGGCTAGCTTAGACCTGAAATAATCACACAGAAACTGTATTAATTAAGTCACTGCTTGGCCCCTTAGCTCTAGTTTCTTATTGGCTAACTCTTACATCTTAATTTAACCCATCTCTATTAATCTGTGCATCACCACGAGGTCATGGCATACCAGCAAAGTTTCAGCACATCTGTCTCTGGTGGCTCCATGGCTTCTCTCTGACTCTGCCTTCTTCCTCCCAGCATTCAGTTCCATCTTCCTGGCCTACCTAAGTTCTGCCCTGCTATAGGTCCAAAGCAGTTTATCTATTCATTAACCAATAAAAGCAACACATAGACAGAAGGACTTCCCACACCACATCCCCCTTCTAAAGCCTTTCTGCTTAAAGGAGTTTTCTCCCCTTGTATGAGCAGAGCACTTTACTCTAACTTAACCTCAGCTCACTTCACTGTATTTACAACACTGCCTTGACCCGAGTTCCAGTCACACCGTGAGGTTCCTGGGAAGATGTGAATTGAGAAGCGACATGATCCAATGTGGCTGGATAGCAGCCATCATATAAAGGAATGATTACAAAACCAGTGTGTGCAAAGTGGCTTACATTTTTTTTAAAGTGCCCTCAATTCTGTGCTTTAAATGTAAACGTTTTTATAGTTTATTTTGGCAAGAATCTTTATGGCATTTTATATACATTATTGAATTTGAACTTTACCACAAACCTATCATTAGCCTCATTTTAAAGATGAAAGAAAGAAGCTGCAGAAACCGTATATGAAATTGCCCCCAAGTCAAACAGAAAATCAGTGGAGAAATTGAGGGGGGAAAAAAAGGCCAAGGTCTCCCAGCCCAGCACTTGGCTGAAAGCGCCGAGTTGAGCTGAGTGATCATGGAGCCCCTACCTCCATCTTTTTAACCATTGCTTCCTTCTTGTCGTCTTCCTCTTCCTCCTTCTGCTTTCCTTCCCCCTCTTGTTTTTCCTCTCCTGCTTCTTTTTCTTTGAGATAGGAGTCTCACTAGAGCACATACTGTAGCCAGCATAGGCTGACCTCAAACCTCAGCCTCCCGAGTAGCTAGACTCCCAGGTACGTATCCATCCTCCATCTTTTCATGGAGCTGATGTCTGCAGAGTAGGTTGTCGTGTGCCGGGCACTGTGCTAAGATGAATTTTGGGTGGAGCCTCACAGACACTGTCTGACCTGCCCAATGGCGCCCAAAGAGCCGGCAGATCTGCAGGAAACTGGTAATTGGAGAACTGTGTGTTCAGGGAAGTGACAGGGTGGCGAGGAGACCCAAAGGGCACCAGGCCACGCAACCAACTCAGACCTCGACAGCAGGAAAGGCTTCCACAGGGAGTGACAACCAGGCTTGACTAAGGATTACCAGCTGGGACAAGGACGTTCAGACTTCTAGACATCCGTTTCTGCTTCAGGGTCCCACTGCCTTCCAAGTCAGCTAGCCAGGAATTGTGTCTCCGGCCTCTTTTGCAGGCAGCAATTCTCTGGACGTGGGCTCAAAACCATGTCTTGGGAGAGAGCGCTGTCAGGAAGACGAGAGGCCAAGATCTGCCATACCAGTGTACCCATCCCTTCCTGTTGAGATGGGGCCAATGACAGAACTCTCCACAGCTGTACCCCCAGTATTCAGCTCTGTGCCTCTCAGAGACAGCCTTCCGGTGTCACAGGGA
Source organism: Alexandromys fortis (assembly GCF_014885135.2). Taxonomy (NCBI): domain Eukaryota; kingdom Metazoa; phylum Chordata; class Mammalia; order Rodentia; family Cricetidae; genus Alexandromys; species Alexandromys fortis. The sequence continues at coordinate 796,937 of NW_026067907.1, forward strand.
AAAGGACTTAACCGGCACATATCCTTTAACACCAGCCATTTCTACTCATGCCAGGGAGGAAGAGAAGGAACCCTGCGGCTGGGAGGTTCCCATACCTAAAGCGGCTTTAGAAGTCCCAGAGTCGCTCCAAAGATGCCCATGGTGGCCTTGTCTGTCTTTCACCCCCCCCCTCAGAATTTACATGGTAAATACACTGCCTCTCAAAGTTCCTCTCTCAGGGAAGAAATGTATGGGTAAAGCCAAAGGTTAGAAAATGGGGTGTTGCAGGCAGTCCAGGCGACACAAGCCCGCTCTGTTGCTTATCCACTAACTGGGGTTTCTGCTGTCTAAGTCAGGCTTGCTCTCTGCATGGGAGAAATGTGCACAAGACACTGCTCACCCATCAATCAGTGACCCCCAACTGACGAAGAGCTGTATGGAACGTCGGAGCCCCTAAGGGAGAGCTTACAGCCAAAGCCTTCTCTCTAAGACCTATCTGACAAGGGAAGTCGCTCATTTTCTGTATCTCCTTCTCACCAGACAACTCACGGCACTCCCGTTCTATTTCGCCCCAAGTTGAAGGCCAGGGTTGCTGTAGTTGGGATGCTCCATGAGAATGGCCGTTGTCCAAACCTAAATCTGCCTCCAGCTGGACTGAAAGCTCCAGATGTTTCCCTGCAGCCGACCAAATCCCAGAGACAGGGGATCAACCCACACATGGTCCCTCCGAGGCTCCTGGAAGGCTGGGCCAAGGGGAATCTCATCTTCATGTGTATGACCCATCCATGAAGGTCCCCAGTGGCCGATGCAGCTCTGGGGCCGTAGCATCATTTGTAAGTAACATTTTTCTGAGCATTGTCCAACTTGTTTTTTATGGCTGTGATAAAGACCGTAACCAAAAGCAGCTTGCAATGAAAGGGTTTACTTGGCTTCCTAGTCAGTCACTGAGGGAAGACAAGGCAGAGCTCAAGCGGAGTGGAAACTTGGAAGCCGGAACTGAAGTAAAGACCATGGAGGAACGCTGCTTACTGGCTTGCTCCCCATGGCTTTCACAGCCTTCTTTCTTATACCACCCTGGACCACCTGTCCAGGGGTGGCACCACCCACAGTGGCCTGGGCCCTCCTACATCAATCAAGAAACAGATTTGCCAATTTGATGGAGGCAATGTCTCAGTTGAGGCCCCTAGGTTGACAAAAAACCCAGCGTTCACTAAGCACTGATCACGTACCTGGCACAGCCATTCCATACACAGGCCCTAAAAAATGAGTTATTATCCATGTCCTCTTTATACACACGCGAGAACTGACATGCAGGAAGATTAAGTCACCCATCCAGAATGTGGCAGAGTCCGGACTTGGTTCCAGGTAGTCAGAAAGCCAAGCTGGCACACGGAATCTATGATGTCATATTGCTCTTGGCCAAGTCTTGCCTAATTGCTCCTGTTCATCAGTTCTCTGTTACTGAAAGAAGACGCCTGAAACAATGAGTTTACAGAAAGAAAACAAATGGTTTTGAGCCCAGCGTTTCAACAGTTCCAAAAGGCCAGAAACCAGTGAACTGGTCACTTTGGGCCTGCAGCAACCGAGCCTGGTGGGAGTGTGTGAGCCAAGAACAAAGATGGAAACGCCAAGTGTCCCACAAACCCAGTTGAGGCACACTGCAATGACGGAAGGGACTCCACTGAGCCCCAGCTCTCCAAAGCTCCACCACCTCCCTTTAGTACCAACCTACAAACCAGGGCCACAAGGGACAGTCAGCATCGGAACTGTAACGTTGTCGTGACCGCTACTTTGTCAATATACAAAAAGGTCCGTCCTGGAAACACTCCTGAAGTCACTCAAGCTGGAGAAATTTCCACTCAGGGCAGCCACTGCACGTTGACGCTTGATGTCTTGTTACTGTGACAACTTCCACGGCAGAAGCAACTTTAGGAAGAAGGGGACACTTTTCTTGACCCATGGGTCTGTGGAACAACCCACCACAGAAGGGAAGGCATGGAAGAAAAAGTGTGAGGCAGGCAGTCACGTGGCATGTGCAGGAAGTAGAAATGAGTGGTGGTCCCTCAGCCTCCTTTCTCCTTTTGTTTTTTAGTCTGAGACCCCTACCCATGGAATAGTGCCAGTTACTTCAGGGTGGGTCTTCCCACTTGAGTCAACCAGGTCTAGGAAAGCCCTCACAGACATGCCCAACGGGTGATTTCTTCAGCCATGCTAGGTATAAACTTCAGATGAGGGAGTCTGACTTTCCCCAACCAGTTGCATTGGGAATGAAGAGAAATGGCCATAAAACCAAAGGGGGCTTAGACTGGACCAGGAGAGAGGGAAAGATGTCAGAGCCAACTTGTGCCATCTGAAAATGATGCCAACCAGCTGCCAGGACCTCTGCCTCCCAATCACCTGGGTTCCAAACAGTGCAGATATCTGTGCTACTGTAAAGACGACTCTTGGGTAAAGAGCCAGGAGGCCAGGTGGGCAAGCTTTCCGAGAAATACGACTATGGAGTGCAGGCTTTGTTGTTGCTGAAGTTAACATCCAAAGTAAAGGGTTTCATGAGTTTAACGATGGCCTTCTCATACCTGCTTTGTTCTTCCGGGCCTTCTTGCTCGCTCGCTTGCTTGCTCGCTCCACTCCCTTTCCCTACTTCCCCTCTCCTGGTGCCCACCCCTCTCCCCACCCACCCACACTACCAGAATTTCTTGCTGTCTAGAATATGGAAATCCAAAGGGGAGGAACTTGAGGGAACAAGGTACAGGAAAGAGTGCCCCCCAGGGCTCTCGGGCTACAGAGGGTCGGGCCTAGACCCTTGGGTCTGCTGGGGTCTCTAGGGCCATGTAGACAGCTGCTGTGAAGAGAGGTGAGAGAAAACCATCCCTGCCTTTTTAAAAGCACCTAGGGATGTCCTTCCTACTAACGTCCCCTGGCCTGTAGAGACAGGAAGGACAGCAAGGAGGGGAAGGGACAACAGGAAGAAGGGAGGCAACAGAGGCCAGGATGCTGGCCAGGAGCAGGGGCTGTTTGACCATGGGGCAGGAAGTGGAAATACACGAGTTTCCTATCAGGGCAGGATGTCCCCCCACATTCCTTTCAGGAAAGGGGCCCCCTGTGTCCTGTACGGAGTGAGAAATGGCATCCAGCCTCTGCCTGTGTGCCTTTGATTCCTAAGGGGCAGAAGAGGAGGAGGGGAGGGGGATCTCTATACATACGTACACATACATTTTCAACTAGTAGCTATTTTTTTTGAGACAGGGTTTGTGTAACCCAGTCTGGCCTTAAACTCACTATGTAACTGGAGATGACCTTGAACTCCTGAGGTCCTGCTACACATCCCAAGGACTAGGATTATAGACTCGTGCATGCCACTATGCCCAGCTTGAGAATTCCGTCTATACTACTATGGTCAGATTGAGCAGGAAAGAGGAAGCTGGATACGTCCCCTGATAAGGAAGCAGCATTGCAGCATTTTGCAAAGGGTGATCTGGGAGGCCCTCCTGAATGCAGAGGTGACCAATTCTGTCAGGAGGAAACGGCGGTGAGCAGTGAGCAAAAGGATAAGATTTATTTTCCGCGTGTGTTTGTGTGTGTGTGTTTGCGTGCGTGTGTGTGCTACCCAGGAACCCCTTTAACACGTCTACAATCTTCTACACCCCAGCTCCCAAACACGCCGATCAGGATCCTTGCCCACACTGGCCCACGCTGCTGTAGAACGCCATCACTCTTGTTTGCGCATGCTCAGTTTGGCGTATGGCTCCCTTCTCCCCACGTTCAGTTAGAGCAGCGAGTCCTCCTCAACAATATATAAACTGAACACAGGTGTCCCTGTGCCATATCCAGGTAGTTTGGTTCCTTCCTAGGTTGAACTGTTTTCATCAAGTGGTTTTCTTAAATTCCTCAGTGACAGTACAATACTCTGTGTCCCCAGCTCTGTGATCAGATGGGATGAAAGGGACTTTTAACAGATTCTAGGAGATTCGCAATAATGCCAGCATTTGGAGGACTGGGAAAAATCCTGCAGGTGTCTAATTCGGCATGCCCCCGTTTTCTAGACCACTTCGCTCCAGCCCCTGGGGTATCCTTTGGACATCCCAGGAGCCAGGCTGCGTCAGTCTATCTCCCTAAATCTAGCCTGCATGTGACAAGATACTATACCCTTGCGGTTTTTGCCAGGTCTCAGGCGCATCCTTCCCAGAACACGAATGGTCTTTGCTTACTTTTCCTTATCCTTACAAACAATTTTTATGGGGCTGGCAGGATGGAGCAGTTAGGAGCACTGACTGCTCTTCCAGAGGATCCAGGATGGATTCCCAGCACTAAAGGGCAGCTCACAACTGTCTGTAACTCTCACATGGCACTCACAGTGAAGCAATGCAGTCTAGGTGTTCAGCTGGAGTTGGGGACAGAGGGGCCAAAGAGCGGAAACACACATAGAATCAAGGATACATGCAACTGTATGGGATTTAGCCCTCAGGTCCCAGGGGTCTTTCTAAAGAGGTCAGAGGAAGGACCCAGTTGTCCCTGCTGTCCTTGGAGACAGCATCCCATGCATCTCCCTCCCTCTCTAGCACATCTCCTCAGCCCACAGTGACTGGCCATTTGCAGCCAAGAGGGGCACCAGTGCCCAGAGGAGTTTCTACACAGCAGCAGCTGGCTTGGGCACGAGTCACAAGGACACACTGGTTCACAGGGTTTAAAAGAGAACTATCTCATCCTCATTCTCCTGCCGCAGCAAGAGCTCTCACAAGACGTTTCTGAACTTCAGAGGAAAGAGAAGAGCGTGGGTTTATGAGGGCTCTCTGTGTTTCCAGCTTAAGGGCTGCTTCGGTTGGCTACAGCGCCATAGCCTTATCTACCCCACTGGACTGGAGTGTCAAGCCCAGTACCTGAAAACTCAAAAAGCCTTTCCTAGAGCTGCTGGCTAGAGAATCCTAAGCTTGAGACTCTCTGAATGGGATAGGGGCTTGGAGGGTTAGCAGAGTTCCCCAGCCTAGATCCTGGGTCTCACGGAGCCCCCAGGCTCTGCACTCAGGCCATGTGGGTATGGAAGGAGGGGCAGTAAAAAAGAGAAAAGCAGAGCATGGTAGAGCAGGTAGGAGCTCAGGGGAAGGGGTATTTCTGAGGGCTAGAAGGCCAGAAGTGTCTGGGATGGAGACCGTCACCAAGGAGACAGTGGTAAAGGCTCAGCAATTGAAGTACATATGTCAGGGTGACCTTGTAAGACAACTCTGCCTTTACTGTTGCCATCCAACTAATGAGGACTCAGAGGCTGGGGAGGGATCTTGGTAGCATCATGGGCTAGGGCGCTGACACAATGTTCCACCAACTACAACAACAGAATTGCTCTGTCAGTGCTAGTGTTCCCATGGTTCCAGCATCTGGAAATCGGATATCAATCAAAGTGTCATCAGTGTCCGACTCTTCTTGCATTTCTTGGCTGGCAGCTACTGTGTTCTCTGCCATCACCCAGGCTGCAAGCCGCCTTCCCTCTTGTATCAGTTATTTGCATGGCGATTTCTTTAGCTGTGTGTCTCCTCTCTTTGGATAAAGACACCCACCCATCACCCAAAATTCGAACCCACCCTAATGACCTCATAGTCTATGCTGTCTGCAAAGATCCTCCTTTCAGACAAAGTGCGTGGGCTCGGATGTCAGCAGATCTTTTCGGAGGACAGTTCAGTCCATAACTGTTCTAATTTTATTTCTGTTGCTATAATTTAAAAAAAAAATAACTTGACCACAAGCAGCTAAGGGTGAATTGGGTTTACCTTAGCTTGCAGGTTACAGTCCAGCACAGAAAATGGGAGACAAGATATCAGGAACTTAAAACATCATGTTTACATCATGAGAAGAAGAAATGCATGCATGCATGTTTAGTGATGAACCAGCTTTCTCTCTGCTTACACGGTCCAAGGCCCCAAACCAGGAAATGGTACCACCCACTTTGAGACTAGGTCTTCCCACATTAATTAAGACAACCAAAACAATGCCCCACAGACACACCCACAGGCCACCCTGATGTAGACAATCCCTCCCTGAGATTCTCTTTCCAGGTTGTATCAAGTTGACAAACCGACCATCTGCCTCAATTCTGATTGCTCTTGGAAATAAACAATTCTGATTGCTCTTGGGAAAGCCTTTCAAATATGTGAAGCCCTTCCAATATCTTCTTGAGGGTCTCACTCTTTAGCCTTAGGCCAGTGGTTCTCAACCTGTGGGTCATGTCCCCCACAGGGGCTGCATATCAAATATTTGTAAGTAGCAAAATTATGGTTATGAAGTAGCAAGGAAATCATCTAATGGTTGGAGATTACAGCAACTTGAGGAACTATGTTACAGCATTAGGAAGGTTGAGACGCACTGCCTTAGACTGACCTGGAACCCAATATGCAGGTCCACCATGCCTTAATCTCTGAATGATGCTCCTGCCTCAGTATCCCAAGTGCCAGGATCAAGGCATGAGCCAAAATTTTGGCTAGTCCTAAATTTTAATAAACATCTGTAGGAAGAGGGCCCGCTTGTTCATCCCAGCCACCCAGCTAGCCTAGCCCTGAAATAACCACACAGAAACTGTATTAATTAAATCACTGCTTGGCCCATTAGCTCTAGCTTCTTATTGGCTAACTCTTATTAATTTAACCCATTTCTAGTAATCTGTGTATCGCCACGTGGCAGTGGCTTACCAGGTAAAATTCCCAGCATCTGTCTCTGGCGGCTCCATGGTGATCCTCTCTCTCTGCCTCCCTTCTCCCAGCAGGGCATTTAATCCCCCTCCCCCACCTACCTAAGTTCTGCCCTATCAACAGGCCAAGGCAGTTTCTTTATTCATTGATGGTAATATCAGCATACAGAGGGGACTCCCATATCAAACATCAACATTGAAAAGCACACAAGTATGAATGCACAGGTCAGTGAGTTCACACCGGGTAGATGCCCGTTCACCCACCCATGTCCAGAAAGAGAGCAGTAGGATGGGGATGTTCTAATGAGCATTGTTTTCTCAAAATCCTCAACCCTATCTCATACTAATTATAAATCTGGTCTATATATTCTTCTGGTTAGTTCTAGAGAACACTGATTAGCCCAGCCAAATTTCTGAAAATACCAGCCACTAAAATGGATGCCTAATCAAGGCCATGAGGGTGGAGCAAGAGATAGACTTGAACCCAGAGACATTGGATGGAGGTATTGGGGAGGTACCAGGGCCTTGGCACTTTTAGGACAATGACTTCTCGATCCTGGCAGCCATCAAATCGCCTTTGAGGCAGCCTCTGGACTTTTAACACACACTCCAGCCTCCCCGCCTTGAAATGTGCTGATTCAGCGTCTCGGAGAGTGTCTGAAGTCACTCATTTAAGTCCCTCAGGTGGTCCTGTGTCGATTGCATTGGGTGGGTTACTCAGTCTAGGGGTTTGTAACCCACCCTGCAATCAGTTGTTCCAGGGTCTCCAAGGGGCGCTACCTGGAAGGGAATGAGCTAGGACAGAAGAATGAAGCCAAGCAGATTTGTCAAAGCCCCTTTTATTAGGATCATGGTTGCTGCTTATATAGCCCCTGAAGGGTAGGGAAACTGGACTCTTGCCGCGTGTTCCAGGTCATGTAGGCCAGGAGGTAGGCCAAGAAGTCACAAGTTGCCACACCTGGTTCTCTGGATAGCTGGAGTGTGAGGCGTGTTCTGCTAACAGATAAGTTAATTGGGTGTGGGGCAGGTTCTGTCAATAGAACATAATTATGGGTGTGGGGTTCTCTGCAGACTCCCCAAGGTGATGGTTCCTATAATGATTTTTAGGGGGGAAATGGCTCGTGACAGTCCTGATACTTACATTTGCAGAGGGCTGCCGCCTGTAGTGTCGCACATGATAGTTGGATGGGTGCCAGGAGTCAGGACCAACGGAGATAAAGAGGAGATAAAGAATCTCTGGGCTTGTGCTTCATCAGTGAGGACCATGACAATGGCTTTGTC
>NW_026067907.1:804921-844221 GCF_014885135.2 Alexandromys fortis
TGGGTGGGGGGGGGGGGGGGGCGGGGGGAAGGGCGGGGAGGGAGGGAGGGAGGGAGGGAGAAAGAGAAGGAGAGAGGGAGGGAGGGAGGCAGGTGGTAGTACTTTTGCACAGCGAGGGGGGAGGGGGTGTGGGGGTGACTTGCAGACCTGCAGACAGATGAGCCTGACCTTCGGGCAGCTGGGAAGCAGCTGGAGCTGAGGAGACTCTAATCACTCACGACCTCTAGACTTTGACATTTGGGTAGGAAAGAGAGAAGCCCCCTGCACCACCCTGTGCTGTGGCCTTCAGCTGGGGGATGTGAAAATTCTGTCAGCGTCTCTAATTGATTTAGCCAGGCGCTCAGCAGGGATCTTCTGAATCAGATAAGACTGTGTGCTGGAGTGATTTGGGTCTGCAGAGTCCCACCCCCCCCCCCTTACCGTCTAACAAACCCTGAGAGAAATGTCTCAAATGGGGTCTTCTGTAAACCCTGCCCTTTGCCAGTGGTCGCCATTAGACTCCAGTGACCGTCGTTAACTGACCAGAAAGCCTGTTTTCACAAATACATCCTGGATCCATAAAGGGATCTTTGACCCCACCCCCACCCCGGTACTCCCAAAAGGTAAAATCATATCTGTGAAAAGGCCTGACACAATCAATTTCCAAATTAACCTGAAATCGCTATTTAAGTTCAAATGAAGTAACGGTCAGGAGTCACGTCACGTCCTTGGAACACAGACATGAGCCTGACCTGCTAAATGCCACAAAATAGAGAACCGAGTGATTTCTCTGGTGGATGTGGACAAGCATGGGTCCGTCTGGATGATTTACAGAAGATTCGTTTTCCCTCAATCCCCGGGCTTGTCCGCCATCTCTGAGGCCATGCACTGTAGACATTGCCTTGCTTTTCAGTATTCGGGCATCCTGTGTTGGGAGCTCTCTCCTGCCCAGACCATCTGCCTTTAGCGTATGGCACGGAAGGCAGTCCTTTTCTTTCCTTTTTCTTTTTATATGAATGCTTATTTATTTATTGAGTATTTAGAATGTGACATACTTGGAATGGGACGGTACAGTGGGATTGGCTGAAATCATACCGGCATAGAAAGGACTCTTAATTCAACACCATCTGAGAGGAGAGACAGAAACGGAGCAAGAAGACAGTGACATGATGAGGCAGGGGGTGTTGAGAGGAATCTAAAAGCCCAGGATTCCAGGGTTTCATACCCCCCCACCCCTTCACGCACGCACGCACGCACGCACGCACGCGCACACCATCCCCAGGACACGCAAGTGCAGTCAGACTTCTGGTCTCAAGAGCGGTCAGGCTGCTAGGCTCTGCAAGGCTTCAAGGACTGATGTAACTCGGGTCATGAGGGAATGAAGAAAGGACAGACCCAAGTGCAGAAAAGCTGGGACCGGGTAGGCCGCGCTCACTCTGATGGAGGGCTCCGGCTACCACCCGGAACCTCAGCACATTTATTTTCTGCACCAGAATTAGAGGAGGCAAGAAGGCAGTGCACAGCTGAACAAGGAGGCAGGTTTGGCTAATCTCAGTAGGAGGTGTCTTTGGGGGAGCAGTCTCAGGCAGCAGTCACCCCAGAGGAGAAGCTATGATTGATAGATTGAGAGTTTCTACACTCACTGTTAACAATCACCTTCGGATCACCAAGGAAGGATTTGCTAGCCCGGGGGACTATTAACATGGCTGAGTATGTTAAGATCAGTGAAATAGTTCCACAGGCACTCGGGGCTCCCTCCAGTCCCCCAGCAGACAATTGACATCTGCAGTCTGTGGGACGTGGTTTCTCGGCTCTCTTCATTAACACACCCTGGGGTCCAGACCATCTCTATGCCATGCAGCTTTGCTGCTCTGAGAAGGTTCCAGATTCAAAGCTCTTTCCCTTGCTGTTTAGGAAATGGGTGTTTAAATGAGGGCGACTGGAAGAATCAGGACAGGGAAACAAGGCAGGGGGGGGGGGGGGGGGGGACAAGACTTTTCATGAAGGACTTTAGAGACAGCAGTTGTTAGCCGCAGTGTATATAGAGTGAGTGGAATATGGGAGGACTTCAGACAACAGGGTTAGCCCTCCACCCACATTTGTGGATTCCAGCAAACACAGAAAACACTTGGAGGGAGGTGTGTTAGCCTACACCAGTTTTTTTTTTAAACCACTGTTTTCTAAACAATAAACCCAACAACGGTTTATATGTCATTTCTGTTTGATTGTTGTTATGAATCCAAAGGGATGATGTAGGGTTAACAACAGGACATGCCCAGGTTACGCACAAAGACCACACCATTTTCCATGAGACTGGGGTACACACAGAGTAGGTTATATGCCTAGGGTCCTGAGGTCAACACCCTCCTCCCCTAGATATCAAGGAATAGTTACAACTAACACAAAACAGACCCTCAGTGGCTGCTTTCCTCTGTATACGATGTACATGAGAGAGAGAGGAGCTGAAGGAACGTTTGAAGAAGGCTTGCTGTGACCTCCACCCCAGCAGCTCCAGCCCAGCCCCACAGGGCTCGCTCTCTCACTCATGGAGGATTTTGCCAAAGTGCAAAGATGTAAAATGCCTCCTTTTCCCAAAACATGCATTCGGAATGCCTTGCTTTATCCAAAACACAAATCCCTCTTGGTTTGTGCTGTGTTATCTCAACCACAGAAAAGCCCAGTTCACAAAGAGAGAGAGAGAGAGAGAGAGAGAGAGAGAGAGAGAGAGTCACAGCTGTTGCCAGTTGCCCAAGAGGGCAACTTCTCATGGCTTTTCTAGTTGTTTAGTGACAGGGGTGTGGCCACACGCACCTCTGCACAAACAGGGCAGAGAGTGTGCATGTGTGTGTTGGGGGGGGTGCCCATTCTGTGGCTCACTCTTCAAAACCCCTGCTTTTTCATTCGCTGTAGCACAGGAAACTAGCTAGATGTGTTTGCAAATGCTGGTGTGATTTTCAGCAAGTCATATGTCTGCTCTGATTGGGAGTAAGCTTGTTGGAGACACGGAGATGGGGGAGATACCTTGATGCATGTGTTGACAGACTGATATTTTTATAGAGTTCTATTTTTAGTAAGAAAACAAAATAATGAGTTTCATTATGACACTTTCATAAACTACATTTATATAGATGGATACATACATACATAGATGATGGAGAGATAGAGGCAGATAGATACATTCATGACAGGTAAATATATACATACATGCATACATGATTGATAGGTAGATAGATAGATAGATAGATAGATAGATAGATAGATAGATAGATAATAGAACTTTACCTTGCTCTTATTTGTCTCTTCCTAAATCTTGCTTCCTTCCTTCCCCCGGACAGTGGTTTCTTTCTTTCTTTCTTTCTTTCTTTCTTTCTTTCTTTCTTTCTTTCTTTCTTTCTTTCTCCCAGGACTCCTTTCTGCTTTCATGCTACATATATGCATGTAGAATATAGTTAGGTCTAGACTGAGTATATGCAAGAACACATGTGATATTTGCCTCCCCTCCTCTGCCCTCTCCTGCTCCCCTTCCCCCCTCTTTTAGACCTCACTGCCCCCCCCAGAATCCTCCTCCTTTTCCTTTCATATATAAATAAAAATGCACACTTCTCATATGAGAGTAAAAGTGCAGTGTTTGTTTTTCCGAGTCTGGCTTATTTCACTGGTTACATCTATTTTCCTCCAGTGACATAATTTTGTTCTTCCCTGGGGCTAGATAAATCTCTGCTGTGTATATGAGCACATCACGTTCTCATTATCCGTTCACTTGTTGATGGATAGGTAGGCTGCTTCCACAGCTCGGCCCCTGCGGGTGGTGCAGAAAGGGTCATTATGGTCCTCCAGGTAGGTGTGGTACAGCTGGGTCAGTGGTAGATCTAATCTTTTTCTTTTCCCTCTAGTTTTTCGAGACAGCATTTTTTTTTTTCTGTGTAGCCCTGGCTGTCCTGAAACTTCACTCTGTAGACCATGCAGGCTTCAAACTCACAGAGATCCGCCGGCCTCTGCCTCCCGAGTGCTGGGATTAAAGGTGTGTGCCACCGCGGCCTGGCAGATCTAATCTTAATTTGTTGAGCCTCCACGCTGACTTCCATAAGGGCTGCACCAGCTTACACTCCCAACAACAGGGTTAAGAGTTCCCCTTTCCTGACATACTGGCCAGCATTTCTTTTTTTTTTTTTTTTTTTTTACTTTATTTATTTATTAAAGATTTCTGTCTCTTCCCCACCGCCGCCTCCCCTTTCCCTCCCCCTCCCCCTAAGGCCAGCATTTCTTGTCATCGCTTGTCTCCCTGACTGCCAGCCTGACTCTGATGCGATGGAACCTGAATGCCGTCTTCCCCGATGGCTGAGGATGTGGACCATTTTCTCAAGCTCTTGCTGGACATTTGTATTTCTGTCTTAGAGAACTGTCTGTCCTACTCATCCGCCCAGTTACTAAGCCGATGGTTTGCTAGTGTCGAGGTTTGAAATTGGTATAACCTGGGCCCTTGTTCTCCATCCCTGCCAATCTCCCCTCTGCTTGGTCATGGGTGTGGGTGAGGCTTTCCGCTGTGTTCTTGATTTTACCCATGCAGTTGTTCACTTTCAACACTTGCACTGGTTTCTGGTGTTTTCCTTGGTTGTTGTTTAAACCTCACTCTTCTTATTGCATTTCCTTCCATTCTGTTGTGTTTCTGGCTTCTCTCTCTAGATCCTGGACGGAGCTCCTGACTTCATTTGTATCCTTGCTTGTGTCCTCCTTGAGGCCCTTGATTATCTCTTTAACAATATTTTATTTATTTAACATATATGTGTGTGTTAACGGAGAGTGCTCGTTCATTTCCCGGCTGCCCAGACCCAAATAATAACACAGACACTTTATTAATTACAATATTGTTTGGCCAATATTTCTAGCTAACTCTTAAATGAACCCATTTCTCTTCATCTGTGTATTGCCACTAACCAGTGCCAGCATGTTACTCCCTCGGCAGCAACATGGCATCTCCCTGACCCCACTTAATCTCTCCGTATATCATATTTCCCACCTGGCTTTGTTCTGCTAAGCCATTGGCCGAAACAGCTTTACTCACTAACCAATGGTAATAAAACATATTTGCAAAATACAGAGTTCGTGTACAGACATCATGTGGATGCCAGAGCCAGTGGTGACCAGCAGAGGGCATCAGATTCATTCCCTGGACTTGGAGTCAGAGGCAGTTGGGAGCTCCATCATGTGAGTGCCAGGAACTGAACCTGGATCCGCATAAAAGCAGCAAGTGCATTGCCGACTGAGCCATCTCTCCAGCCCCTTGGTCACTTGAAAAATAAATGTTTGAATTCCTCAAGTAGCATTTTATCCATTCCAATATCCTTTTTTGGGGGGTTGAGGGGCCGAGGGAGACAAAGTCTCACTTTGTAGTCCTGGCTAGGACTGGTCTGGAACTCATTGTGTAGAGCAGTCTAGCCTCGAACTCATAGAGACCAGTTTTCCTCTGCCTCCCAAGAGCTGGGATTAAAGGCAGACACCACATTGCCCAGACATTTCCAAATCTCCGACCGCAGTGGGTAAAGAGTTACTCAGCATGTAAAGGCGTCTCCTTGCCTTCTTTTCCGTGAGTCTGGTGTCTTGGGGTGTAACTTATGCCTCTGCCGCCTTGGCTACCTTAGGGTTTTATTCTGGGGTCGTCTCAGTGAGCCGCCTCCTCCTAAGGACTCGGTGCCTCCTTATTCCAGTCAGAGAGGGGAAAGCCAATGCTTTGGATGAGGCTCCCGCCTCCCGTCCCCACAGGAAGCTGAAGCTGTTTATCTTGGCTCACTTTTTCCCTGCAGCCTCGCCCTTCTGTTCCTCCTCTCACCATTTGTCCCATCATCCCCTTGTGAGTTTCCAATGCTCTTCCTTTTTTTTTTTCTTTGTCTATTTTTTCTTGGCCCTTTCCCCTCACTATGTCACACTGTTTCTAATCTGCCATCTTAATTGGAAATCCCTAAAACTCATTATTATTATTATTATTATTATTATTATTATTATTATTATTATTATTATTACTCCTCTCAAAGTAGCTAAGTAACAAGAGCGTTAGTTACCTTACGGAGATTTTCTAGGGCTGCGGTGACATAATACCACAAACAAGGCTGCTTCAACTATTATTCTTTTAAAGTGGGTGTGTGTGTAGACAAACACAGGACAGACAAAACACGCACGAAAGGAGAAGACACAGACACGCGACTCCCACGTGGGTGCGCTTTAATGGGGGGGGCACGATAAGGGACAGGTGTGCAAGACACACAAGGGTAAAGGGCAAAAAGAGCGAGACCTCGTGGAAGCTCGCTTTTTAACGAGAAGCGCAAGGGTATCTGGGAGAAATGTCCTGCACCTGTGTGCGCCCGAGCGCGCGCAGGTGTCCGTAATCCAGGAGGAATCTGGGAGCTGTAGTTTCCAAAAGGAACAACATCAACAACAGAAATTAATTTCCTTACAGCCCTGGTGGAGGTTACCAGGCCAAGACGAAGATATCTCCAAGATTGATCTCTCTCCTTGGTTTGTACACGGCCGCCTCCTCCCTGCGTCGTCATAGGTGCTTCCTTCTGTGTTTGTGTGCTTCCTATTGGCTTCTCATGCGGAGAGTAACCACAGTGGAGTCGGGATGTTGAGCAGCTTACAGGCAGCCAGTGTTCTATCCTCCTTCACCAAAACCCTGCGGACCAGACCAACCCAGAGCGGCATCTGTACCCGTGACTCCTTTTAGGGCTGTGACCGACTGCCAGAAAAAGGCAACTTAAAGAAGGATGTGTTTATTCCAGCTCATGGTTTAAAAAGAGACAATGCCTGTCACGGCAGAAAAGGCGTGTGACAGGAGCATGAGACAGTTGGCTGAACCGCATCCACAGAGAGATGAAGCCACTTGCTCAGGTGTTTCTCCTTTATACTCAGCCCAGGACTCTACCCCACTACTTGGTGCCAGACACACTCAGGGCAGGGTCTCCTTGCTTAGCTAAGTCTTCCTGGAAAGCCCTGCAGGAATACACCCAGAGGTGTGTTTCCATGGTGATTCTAACTGCAGTCCAATTGACAATAGAGATGAACCATGCAGAGATACTCTTGAAAAGTAGTGTATATTCAAATAGAACTTTTCAATGAACCAGTTTTCCTAAACACCAAGGGAATCCAGTCAACAACACATAAGGAAGTCGTCCTGCTTTGATCCTTACAATGAAAGCTGCCTCTGGTAACCTGAGTTAACCAATAGACATTTTTTTCCTATTGTGTTTCCTTGTTCCCTACAAACCCCACTGTCCTGCCATGGCCCAGCAATTCTCACTCCAGTCTGTAGAGTAAAGGCTGTCACCATTCGTGATGTGAGAATAAAACCCAATTAGATCGTTAATGAAAGTTGTTGTAATTCTGTCTTTGGAGTCCACCCTACTGTATAGTTCAATTACTTCTTTAGAGACTTAATCTCTAAAGAGCTAGGGGGGAGCTAGGGGGAGCTCAGTCGGTAGAGCCCTTGCCCAGCTCCCACAACACCCTAGGTTTGAGCTCCAGCACTCTGTAAACCAAGTTTGACCTAATCCCAGCACTTGGAAGGTGGAGGCAGGAAAATTAGGGATTCAAATTCTCTTCTAGAATATTACTTTAAGGTGTGTTACTTTTGTTTATGCTGTGGAACATTTGTGTAATGTTTAAAGCTGGGCTGTTTTTGTTTATGCTGCATCTGTTGAACTCTGTGAAGCTGTGATTCTTTGCCTGTCTAAAACTCCTGATGGTCTACTAAAAAGCTGAAGGGCCAATAGCAAGGCGGGAGCAAGGACAGGCAGAGAATATAAACAGAAGAAAAAACATGAGGAAGGAAAAGAGCAATGAGAGAAGGGGAGAAGGATATCAGGGGCCAGCCACCCAGCAAGCCATGGAGTAAGAGTAAAAGTAAGATATACAGAAGTAGGACAAGGAAAAAGTCCAGGAGCAAAAGGTAGTTGGGATAATTTAAGAAAAGCTGGCAAGAAATAAGCCAAACTAAGGCTGGGCATTCATAAGTAAGAATAAACTTCCTTGCATGATTTATTTGGAAAGTGGGTGGTGGGCCCTCAAAAGAGTAACAGAGCAAAAACAACCAACAACGAAGCTCATCCTCAAATAGATGAGGAGTTTGAGGCCAACCTGACTTACATGTAACCCTATCTCAGAACCAAACCAAAATCCTAAAAAGCACCATCATCTTCATACGTAGTCCTGTTGGGTCTCTGTGGTAGTCTGAATGTAGCTGGACCATATAATCTCATAGTGACTGGTACTATTAATAGGTGCAGCTTTGTTGGAGTGGGCATGGCCTTGTTAGAGGAAGCGTGTCACTGTGGGCTTTGAGGGTTCCTGTGTTCACAATATCGCCCAGTGTCTCAGGTGACTTCCTGTTGCCTGCAAGACATAGGACTCTCAGCTCCCTCTCCAGCACGTCTGCCTGCATGCCACCATGTCCCACTATGACAACGGACTGAAACTCTGAACTGTAAGCCAGTCCCAATTAAATGTTTTCCTCTCTTCACAGCAAGAAAAACCTTAACTAAGACAGTCTTCAACACACTTTTACCCCATAATATATATATTATAGATATTAATATATATATTATATATATGTAACTTAACTTGGTTTAACATTCTTGAACACAAGACGCTAAAAGTCCATCCAGACATGGTAATTATTACACTTAACTCTAAATTGTCCCCCACGGCTCATTTGAAACTTGTTCCTTGACTGGGGACACTATTTTGAAGGCCGTGGAACCTTGAGGAGGTGGTACCTTGCTGGTAGAATCAAGTCACAGGGGTGGGGGTGGACCTTTGAAGGTTATATCCTCCTGGTCTAGTTTGTTCTGTTGCTGTGATACAACACTAGCCAAAAGCAACTGAGAGAGGGAAGGGTTTGTTTGGTTTACAATTCCAGGTCCACTGTAGAGAAGTCAGGGCAGGAACGTGAAGACAACCCTGCTTGGCATTCTACTCGGTATTACCTCTGACCAAGGGACTCACTCACAGCCAAGGTGTCTAACAGAAACCATGGAGGAAGGAATGCTGTCTGATGGTTTACGCAGGCTCGTGCTTAGTGAATGTGCTTAGCTAGCTTTCTAACACACCTGGGGTAGCAGACTATCTTGAACGGCCAGCCCCCAGATCATGACATGGAGACTTATTATTAATTATGAATGCTTGGCCTTAGTTTAGGCTTATTTCTAGCTAGCTTTGTTTTTGGAATGATCCCGTTTCTATACATCTATGTGCTGCCCTGAGAACTGTTTACCTCGTCTGTGTACTGTGCATCCTGCTTTCCTGCTTCCTCTGTGTCTGGCTGGCTGGCCCCTGGCTGGCTGACCCTGGGATGGCTGGCTCCCCTTTTCTCTCTCCCCTCCAGCCCACCTGTCTCTTCTCTGCCTAGCCATTGGCCATTCAGCTTTTTATTAGGCACCAGTCAGGTGCCTTAGGCAGACAAGGCCATACAGTAACACATCTTTACACAGTTAAGCAAATGCAGCATAAACAAATGCAACATATCTTTACATAGGCAATTACTCTGCAACACAAACAAATACAACATATCTTTATGTAGTTAAACAAATATTCTATCCTACAACAGCTTGGAACCACTTGACCAGGGAATAGCAATGCCCACATGCTTGCCAGGTAGGGGACAAGTTATAGGAGTCAAACTTGGGTCATCAGATTTTGTGGAAAGTGCCTTTCCCTGATAAGCCATCTCACCAACCTAATTTTGTGTTTTCTTCCCCTCTCCCCCAAAAGACATCCCATCAGTTCTGAAGAATCTGGGTAAGAAAAGAGAGGAAGAAGAGTCGGACCAGGGAAAATGGCTGTGTTCTGATACCTGGAGGAAGAGTCAAGTGCCAACCAGGACAGGGGAGAGGACTGAACCCTGAGTGTGAAGGAAAATGGAATCAAGACTGAGGAATGGGAGTGGCCTTGGTTTGGTTGGTTTTGAATCTTTTGAGGCAGGGTCTCTCTTCACAGTTCAAGCTGGCCTTGAGCTCATCATTCTTCTTTGGCTTCCCAAGAGTTAGAACTGTGGACATGCCCCTGGCTAATAGTGGAGAGGTTCTTAACACTCCGCCCAGTTTGCTCAATAACCTGAATGATTACTTAGAGACATGGAACAGACAAAAGTGTAGCTGGTATGGAGCCAAGGTAAGTCCGGTAGGACTCAGCCATAAAAGATTTCAGAGGGCCAGGTAAATGTCAAGGACAGAAAGAGAGGATTTTACTGGGATTTTTATTGTTGTTTTGCTTTGTTTTTTGATACAGTATTTCTCTGTGTAATAGGCTTGACTGTCCTGAAACTTGTTTTGTAGACCAGGCTATCCTCAAACTTATAGAAACAATTGCCTCTGTGTCCTGAATGCTATATTAAAGGTGTGAGCCACCAGCTAGATCAGTTGGTAAAGCATGAGACTCTTAATCTCAGGGTTGTGAGTTCGAGCCCCACGTTGGGTGCCATTCTGTTGACTGAGTTTTTCTGTCCTGCCTGGTTCCCACAATTGTTAAGTCCCAAAGAAATCACACAGAAGGGCTGGAGAGATGGCTCAGAGGTAAAGAGCATTGCCTGTTTTTCCAAAGGTTCTGAGTTCAATTCCCAGCAACCACATGGTGGCTCACAACCATCTGTAATGAGGTCTGGTGCCCTCTTCTGGCCTTCAGGCATAACGCAGAAAGAATATTGTATACATAATAAATAAATANAGGCATAACGCAGAAAGAATATTGTATACATAATATATATATGTGTATATATATATAAAAGAAATCACACAGAAGTCTACATTAATTTTAAACTGATTAGCCCATTAGCTCAGGCTTCTATTAACTAATTCTTATAACTTACATTAGCCCATAATTCTTGTGTGTGTTAGCCACATGGCTTAGTACCATTTTCAGCAAGGCATTCACATATTGCATCCTCTGTGTTTGAGTAACAACTGCAGACTGAGATTTCCTATTCCCAGAATTCTCCTGTTCTCATTGCCCCGCCTCTACTTCCTGCCTGGTTGTCCTGCCTATACTTCCTGCCTGGCTACTGGCCAATCAGCATTTTATTAAAATACGGTTGTGACGGTACAAACCATTGTCCCACGGCAATGCTGAGCCTAATTTTGCTCTTACATCTAGGAGAACTGACTGAATGGAGAAAGGTCATGCTCTTGTGTGGAGAACTGCCTACTGCCATCCTATTAGCTGATAGCCTTGGTGTAATTCCACCTCAGGTCCCAAAGGAAGTTATGAAGAACTTAATCTTTCCTCAGAAAGAGCAGCCTCAGGCTGGCGATGCCACTCAGTTGGTAGAGCACTCGCTTAACATGCGTGGAGGGTAGGCCCATATTTCTACATGGTATGGTGGCCAGAATCTCAGGCCATAGTTGGCACCTGCCACACAGGAGAGATGGTCACCTCCCTAACAAAGGGTCAGGATGTTGTTCTGCTCCTTCCTTGTAATTTGGAGGATGCCTGAAAAGAGATGTTAATTCGGCCTATGTGACAGAGCTGGCATACAGAGCAGGAAGATGTGACAGAGCAGGCATGGGTAGATGTATGTGGATGCGACCATAACCATTCACCTGGTTACCTAGGAAACAGAGTGCTAATGAATTTTCCCCCTCAGTTTATGTTTTGGTGTAAAAGCTGTTATTGGAGAATAAATGCAGGGGAATTTTCAGAATGTGAGCTCGGGATTTCATGAGGGATCACTGAGAATCTCCCACACGATAAAGCCATGTGAGTTGTCTCAATTATTCCCACATCTTCCCTCTGGTCTGGAGAAATAATTTATGGGTCCTCGGTTCAGCCCTCAGCACTACATAAGCTGGGCATGGGGATGCCCACTGCAGCCCCAGGGCTCAGGATGCAGGAGGAAGAGAAGTTCTGCTCATCTTCAGTGGTCTAGTGAGTTCAAGGCCAGGCTAGGCTACAAGAGATTCTCAGAAAAGAGAGGAAGGAACTCCTCAGAGTTTTAATGCCAACAGAGGATTTCTGTGAATTTAGGCCTGGTCTACTCAGCACATGTGAGGTCAACAAGGATGAGGTAGTAAGACCCTGACTCAAAAAAAAAAAAAAAAAAGGAAAAAAGAATCCAGTATTTGGGGGCTAGGGAAATAACTATAACATTTAAAATGCTACAAAACTAGAATCATTTATATCCTGCACATTCTATATAATTAATGCTCTTAACATTTTTCTAATACCACACTGTTAGATTTTATAATGTAAAGCAGTGTGATGATAGTGTTCGACTAAATAGATCAAAAGAACATAAGTCTATTGATAAACATATTAAAAATTAAATGTATGATAAAAAAAGTCATCATAAAAATCAAAGGGAGAGAAAGAAAAACAGAATGTCCTTTGAAAATAACAAATAAGTCATCTGGAGAGATAAATCTTATCAGCTAGTCACTACAAACCTGCAACTCAATAAATTCCAGATGATCTTTATTTTTAAATATAACAAAGGATAAAATAGAATCAAACACATAGTAAACATTTGGACAGAGACATGATGTTTCCACTAAGAAACAGCTGAAGAGATTTTAATAGCTATGATGTCAATTTGTCCTAGTAAAAAAAAAAAAAACAAAAAGAAAACAGAAACATTAAAAAATAAATAAAGAACAATGGGACACAAGACTGAGTTCTCCTTTCCACATTTTTGTTTGGCTTGGGGGTATGTTTGTGGCGTGGTGTATGTGCAGGTGTGTGGGTGGGTCTGTGTGTCTTTTTGTACACATACAGAGGCCACACAAGGATGTCCAGTGTCGTCCTCTATCACTCGGTACAGTGTATTTTAAGACAGGACCTGTCACTGAACACAAAACTCACTGTTTCAACTAGGCTGCCCCATCAGCAAGCTCCTGAGATCTGCATGTCTATATGTCCCCTCTTCTTCCCCCACTGGGGTTATAGACACCCACAGCCACAGTTTACTTTTGTGTAGATGCTAGGATTTGAACTCGGGCCCTCTGGTCGAACAGCAAGTTCTTCTCTCTCTGGAATCCCCTGTTCTTATTCTTTGAGAATGCACCTCATGTAGCTCAGGCTTGCCCCAGGCATTCTTGGTAGCTAAGGATAACTTTGAACTCCTGATCCTCCTGCCTCTGCTTCCCAAATTCTGAGGTTACAGGTATATGGCCACAAGACCTCAATTAAAGTTAAGTTCATTAAGAAGACTAGAATAATTGCCAGATCATCCCCCTAAAAATACATAGGTAATCTGGCGAATAAAATCAGTGAACACACCCATGGAAAATGACTAAACTAGAGCCGGCAAAGAGTTACAGACATGAACACTCTTCCATTCCAGTCAATTAGCCTCCTCAACTCCCAACTAGTCTAAAAATACAGTAATATTATTAGCTATCTATCCTAAAAATAAGATAATGGCAAACTGCAAAAAGTCTTGATTTACTAAAGCCTAAAGCAGTACAATTTCCTTTCTATGTGTACGAGTGTATGTGTGTGTGTGCCGTGTGCATGGCTGGTACCCTCAGAGACTGGAGGGGTTTTCAGATCTTTTGGAACTAGAATTACAGGTAGTTGTAAGACTCTATGTGGGTGCTGAGGAACAAACCTGGGTCCTCAAAAGAGCAGCAGGTGCTCTTAACCGCTGAGCCATCTCTCCAGCTCAGTTAACTTCATATTAACCTACGTGAAATAGTTTTATATAAGCAGGGACCCAGTCGGATATATTCCCATGCTGGGGATCTTGTTCAGTGACTGAGCACTTAACTTGCATGCTGAGGGCCTGGGTTCCACCTTCAGAATCTCAAAAATAAAATCGAAAGAAATGCAAATGAAAAACCAGAGCATTGCCTCTGACATATTTGGAATGGTTGGCTCCATACATGATCCACAGGAAGAAGCATGCACACAGTATAACTTCTCAGCATCTGAAACAAAACCTACACAGAGAGAAAAGAATGAAAGCATGAGTAAGTTGGACCTAGTGGTGCAGACGAATAATCCCACCGCTCAGCTGAAGTCGGAGGGTCGCAAAATCTGGGCTGCAGGGGGAGTTCTGGAACAGCCTGGGCAACTGAGTGTCTCCATACAAAAAGATAAAAAGGGGCCAGGGATGTGGCCTATGTTGAACTTCTTGCCTATCAAGTACAAGGCTTAAGTTCCATCCTCAGGAGTGAAAAAAAAAGTAAACATATATGTGGTGCATGTGTATATACACAGATAGGAATATATATACGTATATGTGTAGTTTAGAAACCATACTTCTGCCATTACGTTTATTTTCTGTCTTTGAAAAAAAATGAAGAAGCTGTGTCCCAGATATTCCATGGAAGCAGACTGACACTGTTTATCAAGCTTATATTTAACTGAGAATCTTCTATTTTTATTTGCTAAATCTAGAAACCTTACTCAGTATCAGATTTGATAGCCTTATAATTAATGTTTTCTACTTTCCAACAGATCACTTTCCTTGGGGAACACTTAACTGAAAATAGTTTTTTTTTTCATTCTGAAATATATTGGTGGTTTTTTTCTTTATAGAAAAGGCCTGAAGAGAAAAATCACCTCAAATCCCACTACCATTGAAGTCTGTCATTTCCATTTTATGTAGGGCACTCTATGCATGCATATGCAACTACACATTTGTACATCCTCTATGTGCTCTTGTAATCACACCGTATATTCTTTCCTATAACCTTCATTTTCTTTTGTTTTTCTTCTTTTAAACATTTTAATTGTTGTGTGTGTGTGCACGTGTGCGCATGCGATGTTTAACAGAGGCTGCGTGAGGGCTTTGGGTCCCCTGGAGCTGTAGTCGTAGGCAGTCGTGAGCCGGCTGATGTGGTCTTCTGATCTGAGCTCAGGTCCCACAGAGGAACAGCAAACTCTCTTGACCACAAAGCCATCTCTCTGGAGAAATTGATGGCTTTTTTCAAACGATGTGTCCATTTACATTTTATGTGTATGGGTGTTTGCTTGCTTGAATGTCAATTGAGCATTGGTGCCCATTGAGACCAGAAGAGGGGATCAGATTCCCTGGAAATGGAGTTATAGACAGCTTGTTATCTTCCATGGAGGTTTCAGGAATTTAACCTGGGTCCTTCAAAAGATGTCCAGTGCTCTTAACCACTAAGTAAGCTCCTGTTTATGTTTTTCCCGACTGACACTTTCACTACCTGTTCAAAGATCTAACTTCGATAAAAAATCTCATTTACTTATGATCCCCAAATGCATCATATATACATCTATATATGGAGACAATTAACTTCTAGTTTGTTATCACACAATGCAGACTGACAAACGGTTCTTGCTTAGCAGGGCAAGTCCAAACCTTGTGATCTGAACATTTGAGGAATCCCTGTCCAATGAAAATGGTACATGCTGACTGGCGTTTACTACTCTGTGGTTATTTTATCTCAATTTATTTTGTTTAAGAAACTCACTAGGGGCTGGAGAGAGATGGCTCAGGGGTTAAGAGCACTTTTGTTTCTTTCAGAGGACCAGGGTTTGATTCCCAGTGACTCACAATCATAACTCAGTTCCAGAGGATCTGATCCCTCTTCTGACCTCTGTGGGCATCAGGCATGCATCTGGTGCACAGATATTCTTACACATACAATAAATAATCTTTAAAAAAGAAGAAAGGAACTACTAAATAGGTATGAGGATATGAGCCCGTGAAGGGAGGGCTGGGGAAGAGAGCTGGGCACCCCAGTGGAATCTTTCCAATGAAGCTCAACCTTCCTTCAGCCCCTTCTGTGTCTTTAGTCACTTTCTATTGCTGTGATAAAACACCATGACCAAAAACAACTAGCGGGGAAAGAAGTTATTTCACCGTCCAGTTTGTAGTTCACTATCCTGGGAAGTTGAGGCAGAAACTCAAGACAGGAACCTAGAGTCAGGAGTTGACATAGAGACCCTGGAGGAATGAGCTTATTGGATTGTTCCCCATGGCTTGTTCAGCTTTCTTTCTTTCTTTCTTTCTTTCTTTCTTTCTTTCTTTCTTTCTTCCTTCCTTCCTTCCTTCCTTCCTTTCTCTTTCTTTCTTTTTTAATTGTTTTTATTGAGCTATATATTTTTCTCCGCTTCCCTCCCTTCCTCTCCCCTCCCCTTTTACCTTCTCCCGTGGTCCCCATGCTCCCAATTTACCCAGGAGATCTTGTCTTTTTCTACTTCCTATGTAGATTTAGATCCATGTATGTCTCTCTTAGGTTCCTCTTTGTTGTCTAGGTTCTCTGGGATTGTGAATTGTAGGCTGGTTTTTCTTTGCTTTATGTCTAAAAGCTACTTATGAGTGAGTACATATGATATTTTTCTTTCTGGGTCTGGGTTACTTCACTCAATATGATGTTTTCTAGATCTATCCATTTGACTGCAAATTTTAAGACGTCATTTTTTTTTTCTGCTGTGTAGTAGTACTCCATTGTGTAAATGTACCACATTTTTCTTATCCATTCTTCTGTCGAGGGGCATTGTTTCCAGGGTCTGGCTATGACAGATAATAAAATTGTCACTTTTGTTTGTTTGTTTTATTTTGTTTTTCGAGACAAGGTTTCTCTGTGTCGCTTTGGTGCCTGTCTTGGAACTCACCCCTTAGTCCAGGCTGGCCTCGAACTCACAGAGATCCGCCTGTATCTTCAGCCTGCTTTCTGAAAGTATCCTGGACCAACCAGCCCAAGGGTGGCGCCACCCACAATGGATGGGAGCGTGGCGGGGCCCTCCCACATCAATCATCAACCAAGAAAATGCTACAGTTCTAGCTCGCAGGCCCATCTAGTGGAGGGGTTTGTTCCGTCTTCCCAGATCATTCTGTCCTTTTTGTGTTGGTAAAAAATTAGCATGTATTACAGACACTGGGGTCCACATAGCTCAAACTGGCTTCAAACTCACCAGGAAGGTGAGGATTTGAATTTCTGACCCTCCCACTTCCAGCTCCTGAGGGCTTGGAAAGTAGGTTTTGAAACCATCTCTTGAATCTCTTGAGGTTACTACGCGCTCGTCTCGGTTCTCGTTCACATATTTTGACTTCTATTGTCCATCAAGCCAGCTGGCACCGGTTCATCTGGAAATTAGCCACGCCCAGCCGATTGTAAAGACCTTGGGGATTGTAAAGACCTTGCGGGGCGGGGAGGACGATGTCAAGGAAACTTGGACCTTCCTCCATTTTATAACTGCTAGTGATAAACCCGCCTTCTGCCTCACCTGAAACTCAACATGGATTGGATGAAGCTTTTCAAGTCTGCGTTCCCACCTCCAATTTCATGGTCAGGCGCAAATGCATTTAACTCTGGATTTCTCTCCGGGAAGGTTCGGGCACAGGTGAGCAAGGACCCCAGCATCTTAGATGTGTAATTGCTTCCATCGACATGAAAAATGCAAACAATTTAGCGTCAAACAATGAGGCGCTTTGACGTGAGCAGATTCAAAAGCAGAAAGAGAGACCCTTTTATAACAGGATTGCGGGGTGGGGGTGCGCATGCTCATTAGCATGCCCTATAGTGTGCTTCAGGCCCCAGGAATCCAGATACTGAGGCTTCGCAGGGGTGTGGGTTCCCCAGGCACAACCTATTTTCTTTCATTCTTTCCTTCCTCTGGAGAAAATAAGTCAACAAGCTTTTATCTGCGTTAGTGTGTATATTTAAAATAGATGGTATAAAACTCAACGTGGATTCGATGCAGCTTTTCAAGTCTGCGTTCCCACCTCCAGTTTCATGGTCATGCGCAAACGCATTTATCTCTGGATTTCTCTCTGGGAAGGTTCGGGCACAGGTAAGCAACGGCCCCAGCATCTTAGATGTATAATTGCCTCCATCGACAGGTGTAATGAGGTCAAGACGCCCGAACCATAGCAACGTGCAGACTCCCTGCTGTGCCCACGCGTTGGAGCCAACCTTTTAGCGGGATCAATAAGAACAGATATCAGACGCCAGGGAAAGGAAAGGGACAGTGTGTGATGTTTCAAATGACCTCTCTGGTCCCAGCACGGATGTTCTTTGTGCACTGCGGAGGATGTGTCCAGATTGTCACAGGACAAAGGACACTAGAACGTCCTGGGCTCCTCTGGGTTCCATCTGTGCTTGTGGAAGGTCATGGGGAGGGGGGCACCCTCGCTCTTCTGTAGCAGAGAACTCTTGCAAGGGCTTCTCCGAGGCTGGCACAAGAGAGGGCCGGGGGAAATCTCACTGTTCCTACTAAAGAGGTGGACTCCTCCCCTAAGGGGGGAGGTTACCAAAGTGCCTTTTCATCTTGACACCCGTACTTCTGAAATCCACTCCTTGGAGTCGCCTCCACTGACCATATTGAACAGTTCCGTGTGAAGTCCCGCCAGCCACTGGAAGCCTAGCAAGCAATTCTCCAAGGTGGAAATACCTACTTCATAGCCCAAGGGGCTGTTCATAAGTTTGGGCAGGGAGGGAGGGGACGGTGGTGTGTCTCAGTGATAGAGCATCTACTTTGTGTGCTTGAGGTCCTAGCTTCAACCCACAGAACTGAATCTTAAAAACTAAGATAATACATCTTATAAATAAAGGAAGTGTAACCATGCAACCCCAGCATGTGGGGAGAAGACCAAGGAGAATCAGGAAATCAAGGACTGTACCAACACTCTTTTTTGAGGCCAGGCTAGGGAATAACAGAACTTGTCTCAGAACAGTAAAACTTAGCCAGGCAGTGGTTGTACACCTTTAATCCCAGCACTTGGGAGGCAGAAGCAGGTGGATCTCTTGAGTTTGAGGACAGCCTGGTCTACAGAGTGAGTTCCAGAACAGCCAGGGCTCCACAGGAGAAACCCTGTCTCAAAAGTAAACAAACAAACAAATAAAATAATGTAAATATTTTTTAAGATAACTTAATTATTATAAATAAACAACTTAAAAACTAGCAACTTACAAAGGAGCTGGGCATAGTAGTGTACTCCTGGGAGCCCTTGGGAGGCTGAGACAGGTGGGCTATATCCTGAGACCATGGTGCCTCACACCTGGTATCCCAACACTAGAGAGACAGAGGCTAAATGATTGTCAGGAATTCCCTGGCCAGCCTGGGCTGCAAAGTGAGACCTCCCCCCTCCCCTCAAAACAAGCAAAGAAGAAGGAAAAGAAAGAAAAGAAAGACGTAGGGCCAGGAGCCCTCTGAAGCTTTTTTTTTTCTTGCTTGCAGACCAGTCTGCTCCAGCATGGCCAGGACACATGGTTTCTGCTCTGAGCAGTCACGTGTGAGGAACTCTTGTGCCTTGTAACTTTAGAAAGAGTTTTCAGAACCAAATCCACCCACTCTGCCAGGCCAACAGCAGGAGGTGAGCTGTCTTCTAAGCAGATGGACCGAAGGATAGGGTTCCCAAGTTCCTACAGTCAGACAAAAGGTCAAGATGTCACCCCGGGACCACCCAGGGAAAATTAAATACAGATCGGCCCCTGATGGCTTATGTTAACAGAGAGAGATGAGAGTTTTGATCTCGGGGAAGACAAACATAGCAAACTTTCCCCCATAAACCACTGTTTCTCACACTCTACCCGCGGTAGTGGGAGCTGCTGAGGACTCACGGACACACATGGATGGAAAGGAACTCCTGTTTTTCGCATCCCTCCATCCGTCCTGGACCGGAGAGCGGACGCGCTGCCAAGAGAGCAGCCTCGGGGGTTCCCAGCCACTGAGCGTAGATGAGGATGGGGTCTTCCATGGGTCAGCTCCCTTTTCCAACTCCCAAGCCCAGATCAGAGGCCACCCTGGCTGAGCAGGAGTTGGGGGGGGCAGCCCACCCACCTCCACCACCCACACAGCCACAGCAAGGTCACCACCAGGCTCCTACCCACCTGAGGACTGCAGGTAGGTAGAGTGGACCCTCAGGTTTTAACTTTCTGAACATATAAACGGAAAAACCCTTCATGCATATTCATCAGTAGAAATTACACTAGAGTGGACCCCACCATCAACAATAGTTCCTCGTTGTCTCCCTCAATGTTCCTCTTTTTCTGTAGCTAATTTCCGACATGGTGTAATTTCATCTCTTCCTATTCCAGGATGTTTCTCTAAAACCACAGGCATTTCTTCCATAATCACGATGCCATTGTTATGCTTAAAACACTGGTAGCAATTCACAGATAGCATCTAAATCACAGCCCACATCAGAGTTCCTCTGTCATAAAACTGGTTTCAGTTAGTCTCTGTGAGTCAGTAGCAAAGATCTGGCTTGACGCTTAAGGTATGCCTGTTTCTTTTGGTGGTTAAGCCTCTAACAGTACTTGGTACTTCCCCATCCACCTCCTGCCCTGAGGCAAGGTTTCTCTGTGTAACCACTCTGTCTGTATGGAACTCACCATACAGACCTGGCTGCCTGCCTCTGCCTCCTGACTGCTGGGATTAAAGGTTTGAGCCACAATCACCCGGCTACTTTGTATTTTTACCCAATAGCAGTTGCAGGCAAGGGAGATGGCCACAGCTGGTAAGTTGCTTGCTTTGCAAGCAAAGGGTCTTAGGTTCGATTCCCAGAACCTGTGAAAAAAGAAATTGGGTGTGGTGATGTGGGTTTGTAATTTTCAGACCACTATCTGGAGATTTCCAGGCCAGCGAGAAGTCCTGTTTCAAAAACAAAAGCAAAAACACCCCAAGGAGGGCAACACCCGAGGAAAGACAGGCAGCCAAGGCTGTGTTCTGGCTTCTACACACAAAAGTGTGTATCGGTTCTTTCTTCATTTTTCAAAATTACATTGTCATCTATTTTATGCATGTGTGTGCATAAGCACCTGTAGAGATCAGAGACCAAGTTGCTCTGTGTGTGTGTGTGTGTGTGTGTGTGTGTGTGTGTGTGTGGTGTTTTGAATGTAATTGGCCCCCATAAGCTCATAGGGAGAGGCACTATTAGGAGGTGTGGCTTTGCTGGAGTAGGTAGGACCTTGTTAAAGGAAGCGTGTCACTGTGGGAGTAGGTGTAATGCGAATTCTAATTGATCTTATTAAATAAAACTTTGAGGTGTCACACATGCTCTTGCCATGCCCGGTGTCTCAGACCACTTCCTGTTACCTGCAGGATCAAGATGTAGGACTCTCAGCTCCTTCTCCAGCACCGCGTCTGCCTGCGTACAATCATGTCCCACCATGATGACAATGGACTAAACCTCTGAACTGTAAACCACCCAATGGAATGTTTCCCTTTATAAGAGTTGCCATTGGCATGGTGTCTTTTCACAGCAATAGGAACCCTAACTAAGACAATGTGGAAGGACTTACCCTGCTGATCCATCTCGATAGCCTGCCAACGAGGACAGCTGCCCTTCAACCTCGATCTTTTCCTCTACCTCAAAAATCCCCATCTTTACCTCCTATTCTCTGACTGGAAGTTGGCCTTGACCAAGAAGGCATCAACTCTGAAACTCTTAGTACAGGAGAGAAACAGTAGGAAGCTGTCCTAATTTACCCTGTCCCAAAGAGGACCCACAATAATCTTCTTATAGACTTTCATTTTAGCCAAACCTGGACCTTGCTACATAGACCAGGCTAGACTCTGTCTCTCAGAGATCTCCTTGCCTGTCACTTGAGTGCTGGGACTAAGGATATGTATTACCGTGCCTGGCCTTAACAGAGATCTTAGGCAAAGAGTTGACTAAAGAGAGGCACTTGTAGGAGAAGCAAGACCTACTGTGGGTATGGCAGAGTCACACCTTAACTACACAATGGCTCAATCTATGATCTTGTGCCTCCTATGTATTTTTACTCAGAGCCTGTGTTTATAAGGTTTAAAGGTTAAAGAATGTTCTTTAGTAAACAAAATTTTAAGATGGATTTATGAGGGTCTTGTTCAGACTTCAGAGTGAGAGGTGAATGCAAGAAACAAGAGGTTATAGGTCTAATTTTGAGCCCAATGTAAGCACATTTATTATTTTTGACGTCTTTGTTTGAAGAGTCTTTAGAAAAAACGTATGTTGTCTCTATGAGGCAGTTTGGGCTTTATCAGTAACGTCTAAAGCTTCCTGCTCTAACAACAGGAAAAGTCGTCCAGATTCAAGGATGAGGGTTTCTGTCCTATGCTTTCCTTCCCATGGCATCCTAATCTTCTCTGTTTCTCTGTCTCGCCTCATCTCCAGTTGCCATCAATGCCTGTCATCAAAGCCTGGTGTGATGGTGTCACCCTGTACTGTCAGCACTCAAGAAGGAAAAGCTGAAGAATGGCAAGTTCAAGACTGGCCTAGGCTCCACAGTAAAGTTGAGTCTCAAAAACACAAGGGCTGGGCATGGAACTCGGCAACAACATGCTTGCATGTGAAAGACCTTGAATTTCATCCCCAAGAGTGGAATCTGGGGAATTAAAGTGCCATTACCAAATTATATAGACAAACATCCAAACCGCAGAACTCCCCTTCTGGTAGTGTCAAAGGTGATTTAGAGTACATAGAGGAAGCCAGGCACGGCGGCACATGCATGTAATCCCAACACTCCAGAGATGGAGGCAGGAGGATACAACATCCCACAGACACACAATCTTCAGGCAGGGCTTTGTTCCCTGACCTTTCCCTTCTGTGTGGATCTGTATGTTTTCAGCTTCAAGGCAATCCCCTACATTGACAGCTTTTGCTGTAATTTGGGTGAATTCCCATATTAGCCCGCCATTGTTCACTCCAGGCCTTCCTACTCTGGTTCCATATGCGGAAATAAGGTACAGGTGCAGGAGGAAGGAGATTGTACTCTTTCCCTTCCGAGTCCTCAGGCTGAATTCAATGTTACGCTTTAGGTACATGCCTGTATGGAAACTCTATTTTTTTTTTTTTAAGACAGGGTCTTATGTCACTCAGATAGATCTCAAACTCGCTATGTAGACAATAGTAGTATTGGTTTTTGTTTTGTTTTGTTGTTGTTTTGGGTTTTGTTATTGTTGTTGTCATTGTTTTTGGTTTGATTTTGGTCTTGAGATAGAATTTCAGTGTGTGACCCTGGCTCACCGGGAACTTGTTTGCTGTATAAGGCAGACTAGTCGCAAACTCAGAGATCCACCGGCCTCTGACCCTGAGTCCTGGGATTTTCGAAGCTATCCTCCTGCCTCAGCCTCCTGAATGTTATGATGTCAGGCCTGAGCCATCACACTCAGCTTTGTGAGTAGATTTTTGCCTACTAGTCACTCAGATCTGACTTGGAACTGAGGTTCGTCTCCTGGAACTAGATCACCTCGGCAGAGCTCTGCCGCCTTCCCCGGTCAAAACAATCACCTGGCAGCCATGCCGACAGCATGAACCTTGGCTATTTTGAACTCACTGAAACTAATGCTTTAATGGGGGTTGTTGGGCTATCTTGATAAAAAGGTGGAGCTAGGGAATTATTTTTAGGGAGCCAGTGGAAACAATGGAGCTGAAACAATGTTTGAGCAAGTCAAGTTTCCTGCAGGCTGGCTGATGAAGTCATAGGACAGCCCCTTTAAGATAGAAAACTATCTCTTGATCCCCAAAATAGCTGAGCTTAGCATTGTTTCCATTAAGTTTGCCTTAAAATAGAATTTTACTGTCCTTGTAAAATGCTGTGGTCTGCATGATTCTGTGGGGTTTACTTCTATCTTCAGAGCTCATCTCCGAAACAAGGGCCGCTAACGACCCTAGGGGGAAATTAAGTTCAAAATAAAGAACAAATTAATTTTAAAAAATGATAAAGGGGCTACAGTGTTGATAGCACAGGAGTTAAGAACCCATGTTGCTCTTTGAGAAGACCTGAGTTTGGTTCCCAGCTCCCATTCTAGGTGGCCCACAAGCACCTGTAACTCCAGCCCCAGAGGCTCTGATGCCTTCTTTTGGCCTCTGGGCACCTGCACACACTGCACACACAGCACACACTCACACAGACACCACACGTAACACACACATAAATAAATTCTCTCTCTCTCTCTCTCTGTTTTGTTTTGTTTTATTTGTTTTGTTTTTCAAGGCAATGTCTGTATAACTTTGGAGCCTGTCTTGAAACTTACTCTGTAGACCAGGCTGGCCTCAAACTCACAGAGATCCTGCCTGTCTCTGCCTCCTGAGTGCTGGGTTTAAAGGCGTGTGCCACCACTGCCTGGCACAAATAAATCTTTTTAAAGTAATTAAAATGAAAAAGAATCTATTTGTTTCTTCTTCATTTTGTTTATTTGAGATAGAGTCTCACTATATAGCCCTGGCTGTCCTGGAACTCACTATGTAGACCAAGCTGGACTTGAACTCACAGAGAGTTAAAGCCAAGCTTGTTTAGTGAGTTCAAGATAAACTCATGTAAAACCATGCACCACTATGCCCAGCTAAGCTCATTTTTTTTAAAGATTTGTTTTCTCTTTCTTTCTCTTTCTGTGTGTGTGTGTGTGTGTGTGTGTGTTGCTTGTTTGTTTTTTGAGTTTTGGTTTTGTTGTTATTGTTGCTTTTACGCGACAGGGCCCCTCTGAGTATCCTTCGCTGTTCTACAACTCAAATCCAGACTAACCTCGAACTCACAGAGATCTGCCTGCCTCTGCTTCCCCAGTGCTGGGGTTAAAACTGTGCACCACAACCTCCCAGATGATTTATTATGTTTATATGTGGAGGGGAGGGGTTTCTGCACATGAGTGCAGGTCCCCAAGGAATCCACAAGAAGGATTCAGATTCTTTCTCCGGTCCCTAAGTTGTTTTGTGCCTGCTCTCTTTCTTCCGGCTCCTGCTTCTGGCTGCTTGACTCTATCCTGTTCATGCAGAGGACTGTTATCTAGGACAGTGATCTGTAATTTTTCCCTTAAATAAATAACCCTTTTATTATTCATAATTCTGGGATGGTGTGGGATTATTTTATGACTTCCATAATCACATTATATTAGCTATTTCTGTAACAAAATACTGATAAAAGCAACTTAAGAAAGAAACTCTTAATAAACTTAAAAGTTTATTTCAGTTCACAGTTCAGTGTTGTGGAATATTATTTTAACTCGGTAAAGATGTGTTACATTGATTTATGCTGCATTTGTTTAACGGTGTAAAGATGTGTTGAGTTTGTTTCACCTTACCTGCCTAAGGCACCTGAGTGGTCTAAGACAGAGCTGAACGGCCAATGGATAGGCAGAAAAAGGATATGTGGGCCTGGGAGAGAGAATAAACAGGAGGGGGAATCTAGGAAAGAGAGGAATGAGAGAAGAAAACAAGGAGAAAGAGGGACATGCCCAGGGCCAGAAGCCAGGCAGCAACCGCTGTGGGATGATCTTTCTGTGCACAGTGAATGTATATTCCTCTCATTGGCTGATAATAAAAGCTGTTTGATCAGTAACCAGGCAGGATAAAGTTATTGGAACAATCAAACTGAGAACTTAGACAAGGAAGGTGGAGTGGGGGGGACCTCGAGCCAGCCATGCAAGAAACAAGATGCCAGCAGACCAATAAAAGTCATGGTCACTTGTCAATACATAGATTAATAGAAATGGGCTAATTTAAATGCAAGAGCTAGTTAGCTATAAGCCTGAACTATAGGAAAAAAACATTTAGTAATTAATATTAAGGCCCTGAATGATTATTTAGACGCAGCCGTGTTACCGGGTAGGACAGAGAAACCTCCATATACAAGCTGCTGTCCAGACATGAGAAGCAGTGAAAGTCAAGGTATACAGAAAGAAAGAAAACCCAAGGCAAAAAGTAGATAAAAGAGAAAAAGATTAATTTTAAGTTAAAAGAGCTAGCCATTAATTTAGTCTAAACTTGGTCAAGCATTCATAGCTAATAAGGTGTTTCCATGTCATGATTTGGGAGCTAGTTGGTGACCCAAAGAAAAAAGGCTGGCCCGGTCCAGCACAGCGGGAAGGTCTCTGTGGCAGGAAGTAGTCAGGAAGCCGGATACTGGTGCTCCTTCTCTTTTGCATTCAGTCCAGACCTGGGGTGGTTTAAATGGGATGTCCCACATAGCTCAGGCATTTGAACCCTTGCTTTCTGAATGGTAGTTTGTTGGAACCTGCTCCAAGAACGGAGTCCTTGTGGAAGAAGAATTCTGCGTGCTTTTTTTTTTTTAATTTATTTATTTATTATGTATACAATATTCTGTCTGTGTGTATGTCTGCAGGCCAGAAGAGGGCACCAGACCTCATTACAGATGGTTGTGAGCCATCATGTGGTTGCCGGGGAATTGAACTCAGGACCTTTGGAAGAGCAGGCAATGCTCTTAACCGCTGAGCCATCTCTCCAGCCCTCTGCGTGCTTATAAGAAAACTCCAAGAAAGCAAAACAAGAGTCTTGTGCCCTCAGTTTCTGCAAAAACACAGAATTGCTCTTGGGTTGAGTTTTCATGCCCCTCCCAGGTGTAGCAGATGGGGTGAGTTTGCTTCAGATCCTTCATGATAACTGCCTGTTGTCATTCACGTGCCTAGATGAGAAACACCTTTCTACCGCAGGTGGCTTTTGTCCGCCACATGCCTTGCCCTTGCGGTTGCACACTTTATTCATGTGACTCTCTCAACCCTCAGAGCATAAATTGTCTGATGCTCTGAATAAAGTTGCTATTGCTTGAGACTTAATCTGCCTCCTTGTTAGCTCCATTCTCCCGGGTACCACTGCCTTTAGAGCAATAAATAGGGTGGTTTGGGGGAGGCTTAGGAGGTGTGGTCTTGCTGGAGGAAGTGCGTCACCAAAGGAAGGCAGGCTTTAAGGTTTCAAGAGACACTCATAGCCGTGAGTTTTCTTTCTCTGTTTCCTGCTCTCAGCTATTCCCGCAGCCATGTCTAGAGCCTGCTGCCATGCTTCCTACAGTGATGTGATGGACTCCGACCTCAGGAACTATGAGTCCCACCCCCAACCCCCAAAACAGACTGCCCTTCCTTCTATCAAATGCCTTGGTCATGGTGTTTTATCACAGCAATAGAAAAGTAACTAAGACTGGACCCCACCCTGTAGAAGGATGCCACCCATATTTACAGTGGGTTTCTCCACCTCATAATCTAGAAATTCCCTCACAGAGCAGAGAAACAAAGACCCTCAAGTATAGAAAGAAAGCCCCCTCTCAAAGGGTAAGGCAAGATAGCATCGTGATTGGGGGTATGTTACCATAGCACACACAATATGTGCTTAGTGTACACCGGCATTGGGTTCTACACCTGGCATCAAACAATCAATCCAACACAAAGACGACTTTGGTATTTTTTTTTTAATATTTATTTATTTATTACGTATACAATATTCTGTCTGTGTGTATGCTTGCAGGCCAGAAGAGGGCACCAGACCTCACTACAGATGGTTGTGAGCCACCATGTGGTTGCTGGGAATTGAACTCAGGACCTTTGGAAGAGCAGGCAATGCTCTTAACCTCTGAGCCATCTCTCCAGCCCCGACTTTGGTATTCTTAATCCCAGCACTTGAAAGACCTCAGAGATAGAAGCAGAGGCAGGTAGATTACTGTGGGTTTGAAGCCAACCTGGCTTACATAATAAATTCTGAACCAGAAGGGGTTACTAACTGAGGATACACCTGCCCCAATAATCCTAGATAATCTAGTAGAAGTATTTTATTGAGAGAGAGAGAGAGAGAGAGAGAGAGAGAGAGAGAGAGAGAGAGAGAGGTTTCAACGGTTAAGAAGGCATACTGTGATTGAGCATGGTGGCACCAGTCTTTAATCCCAGCACTCGGGAGGCAGAGGCAGGTGGCTCTCCAAGAGTTTGAGGCCAGCCTGGTCTATATAGTGAGTTTCATAACAAATAGACCTACGTAGAGTGATCTTGACTTTAAGAAAAGAAAGGAAGGAAGGAAAGAAGGTGTGCTTCTCTATCAGAGGACCCAACGTTGGTTCCCAGCACCCACATTGGGCTGCTTACAGATACTGTAACTCCACCTCCACAGGATCAATCTCTGGCCTCTAGTAACACTACACCCATGTGCAGACAGATACCCACACATGTATACATACATGATTTTGTTTTTGTTTTTGTTTTTTTGTTTTTCAAGACAAGGTTTTTTCTGTATAGCCCTAGCTGTCCTGGAACTCACTTTAAAGACCAGGCTAGCCTAGAACTCAGATATCCACCTGCCTCTGCCTCCTGAGTATGAGAATTAAAGGGGTGAACCACCACACAGAGCCTCACATAATCTTTTAAATCTTTTTTAGTGCAGAAACAAATAACAAAGAAAAATGTCATTTTTTTTCTAACCAGAAGCTATTGTTAAAAATGGGCATTTTGAATA
Source organism: Alexandromys fortis (assembly GCF_014885135.2). Classification (NCBI taxonomy): domain Eukaryota; kingdom Metazoa; phylum Chordata; class Mammalia; order Rodentia; family Cricetidae; genus Alexandromys; species Alexandromys fortis. The sequence goes on from NW_026067907.1 coordinate 833,006, forward strand.
ATTGCCACAGTTTTCTGTGTATGTGTGTGGTGTAGGAGTTCCTTCTGTTTGTGTGTTGCTTTCATTGGTTAATAAATAAACTGCCTTGGCCTTGTTGATAGAGAGGAACTTAGGTAGGCGGAGAAAACAGAACTGAATGCTAGGAGGAAGAAGGGCAGAGAGAGAGGAGCCAAGGATCCTCTGCCTGAGATGGACGCCAGTTAGAATCTCCAGTAAGGCCACTGCCACGTGGCAATACAGAGATTAGCCAATAAGAAGTTAGAGCTAATGGCCAAGCAGTGTTTTGATTAATACAGTTTCTGTGTGGTTATTTGGAGTGTAAGCTAGTGGAGTGGCCAGGACAAACAAGGGGCCCTCTCCCTTGCAACATATGTGCTTACATGATGCATGTATAATAAGTACCTCAGATCTTTCTATCCTGCCACTGAACTCCAAATGAACCTAAGGAGGGGCCTCATCCACAAAGGTGCCCCTCTCAGCACAAAGATACTAAGACATTCTGTCCCTTTTTTGTTATTATTTTCTATGTCATCTGCCTGACAACACCCTTTGGTGTTTGGAATCGATCTTCGGAACAGAACTCATTGATTTCATTACTCTGGGCTACATTCAGGCCGTTTCCACACAAGTATACAGTGTGTTTGGAGCGTATTTTCCCCACCTCACCCTCCACTCCTCACCCTGTTCACGGCCCTGGCCCCTCCTGTCAGCTCTCTTTGTTGCCCTGGACGGCTGCACTTCTATTTACAAATATCTGTACATCTGTGATTTTATGTATCTGTATAAGATGTAAGATCTGCAAACAAGAGAAAACATATATTTGTTTCTCTGTGACTTAATTCACTTAATCTGATTACTTCTAGTCGCATCCATCTGCAGGCAAACCACATAACTTCACGCTTTATCGCTGAGGAAAGGTTTGTCCCCACTGAGAAACTGTAGTGGAGGAAGAACACTTTCCCTGAAGCAGAGAGGGCAGGGACACCAAACCTCACATGAATTCGAAGGCTAGAAATCCACAAAACTCTTTCAAGGCTGTGGTAGTAAATCGTGAGCTCAATCTCTCCAAGGCTCATCTGCCTTTAATTTCCCCCCAGTGTTAGTATTCATAGTGTCGTAGCTAGGTTTCTACTATTCTGATAAACGCCACAACCACAAGCAACTTTCAGAGGAAAACGTTTACGTAGCTGACACAACACTGTCACTCTCCATCCTGAAGGGAAGTCAGGGCGAGAACTCAAAGCGGGAACTTAGAGACAGGAAGAGAAGGAAAAGCCATGGAGGAGTACTGTTTCCTCACTTGCTCCTCCTGATTTATTTAACTTGCTTTCTTATACAACCCAGGACCAGCAGCCCAGGGGATGGCACCACCCACAGTGGGCTGGGCTCACCCGCATCAACCACGAATCAAGAAAACGTTCCAATGTCTTGCCTATAGGCCAGTTCAATGAAAGTTCCTCTTCCCAGATAAATCTCGCATGTATCGAGTTGACAAAACAATATCCAGAACACGTATCATCAGGCAATTCCATGCCACATTTTACTACAGCAAGGGTCTAGAGGCCTCGCTGCTTCTGCTGGTGGCTTTCTGTGAGGTGCAGGTGTGAATACCTGGGTGTTAGGCAAACTAACACTAAACTGTGCCACAGCCCTGCCCTGGAGGAGCTTATGGTCTGCGTCACCTGTTGAAAAAGTTAACACACTCTAAATCATGAAACACAGAAGGTCACAGAATTTTGGCTTGGGGATCATGTATCTGCAACACCACACACACAGACACACATGGGAGGGACAGTCTGAGAGTATAAAAAAGATAGGAATATATACACTACAACCTTGGAGCCTCTGTGCAAAATGAAGCTGATTGGGGATGTGCAAGGAAATGCTTGACGTCTTTCGACCCAGCTTGTGAACAACAGGTCGTGTCGGTTTGTCTTGGAATGAACAGATGCACAGTTCCAGCTCTGGAATCCTACAGGGTTCTGAGATGGCGAGAGCCCTGACCAGAAGTGCAGATGATCTGTGAAGGGCAGGGAGAAGAAAAGAGTCTTTCTGTTTATTAGAGTCTCCCGATTGCGAGCATCAGGAACCAGACACCTAGCTGGAGCCCCTTGGCCCCTATTAGGAAGGATCAGGCTTGACTGGATAACCTAGTGGTGTTCACCGTCTCCCGGTCCAGCGTCTCTGTGTGTTTCTTTCCCAGGCAGGCTCTTTCTGCAGAAGACCACAGGGAGCGCTCAGTGTTTAATCCCCGGGGGTTGTGGTCCCATGCTGGATGAGAGCATTGGCAATCTTTCCCCTTTTATCTCAGACTCTGGATATGACCCAGCCTGACTAAGAAGGAACTGTGGCCCTGGGCTACGATGATGCGTGGATCTTAGGAGAGATTGAACGGCATAGCTCACATCTCAGTGAAGAGGATGCAAGGTTTTGATTGACAGTCAACGTTGTGGTCACGTGGGATAGAACAAAAATTCCAAAATCAAAGGGCATTAGGGCAGATTGATTTTAACAAGGAACAGATGTCTCTAAAGTCCCTGTTATTATATTTCTCTTAAGAGGGACCATTTTTCTGGAAGTGGTCACAGAGCAAAAGCAGAGGACGGAGGAAATCTGAAGAAACTATCACTCTGTATCCACAGCGATTAATAGATGCATGATCCACAGGTAGAGTCAAGAGGGAAGGCATAGGGAGTGAGCACTCTGGAAGTGCCTCTGCTAAACGGGTGGTCAGACGCTCAAGGGCTGCCTGGGAACGCAGCTTGGTGGCAGGATGCTTGCCTAGCACACGTGAGGCATCAGGTTCAGTCTCCAGCAGGACAAAAGAGGAAACGAAGCCGGAACAGAGAGGATTGTAGACACAAAGAGGATTGTAGGCAAAGGTCTAGCTCCCTCTCTCTCCAAACTTCACTTCTCAGAGACTACCTAGCAAGGAAAAGGCACCAAGAAGCCCAGTACTGCATTCTTGGCAACTATTGCACCTTCCGCCCCTGTTGCCACCAACAGCAGAGGTCCCCGCATGAGCATTAAGCTTTTGAGCATATTTGGGCACAAACCCAGCTTGTGGCAAACATGCCATCACCCTTGGTCTATAACCTGTATAATCTCCCTGCTGTCGTTCATGTGTGCAGCTGCTACAGTCTCGATCTCTGGGACTGGAGAACCTGCCCAAGCATTGCTTTGTTTAAATAAACCTGATGTTATACTTTTTCAATTCAGCTTGATCTGGCTAACCTGTTGGCAGACAAACCTATTGAGGATAAGGCGGAAAACCTAGTAGGGTGTTTAAGTCTGCCCTTGGATAAGTCCGTGCAAATAGGTGTGGGAGGAGCTCTTTCTTCTAAGAAAGAGACTTGTGGCTCTCTTTTGAATTGAGATGAATTTGTCAATAACACTTCATGGATACAGCCCTGACTGACGTAAAATAAAGAGCTCTTTGGCAAGTGTGGTGGTTTGAAAGAAAACGTCCCCCAAGGGACTGGAACTATTGGAAAGTGTGGCCTTACTGGAGTAGGTGTGACCTTGTTGAAGGAAGTGTATCACTGTGGGGGTGGATTATGAGGATTCCTCTGCTCAAGCTACACACAGTGCCACAATTCATTTCCTGCTGCCTGCGGATCAAGATGCAGAACTCTCAGCAACCTCTCTAGTAACATGTTTCCCTGCCTGCTGCCTTGTTTCCTGATAGAATGATTTTTTTATTCTTTTTATTTGAGCTATATATTTCTCCACTCCCCTCTCTTCCTCCCCACTCCCCTTCTATCTTTTCCCATGGTCTCCATGCCCCCAATTTACTCAGGAGATCTTGACTTTTTCTAAACCCATATAGATTAGATCCATGTATGTCTCTCTTAGGGTCTCCTTTGATGCTTATGTTCTCTGGGGTTGTGAATTGAAGGCTGGTGTTCTTTGCTTTATATCCAAAAGCCATTTATGAGTGAGTACATATTATATTTGTCTTTCTGGGTCTAGGTTACATCCCTCAATATGATGTTTTCTAGATCCATCCATTTGCCTGACAAATTTCAAGATGTCATTATTTTTCTGCTGTGTAGTACTCCATTGTGTAAATGTATCACATTTTCCTTATCCATTCTTCTGTTGAAGAGCATTTATTTGTTCTTTGGATGTCCAGTTTCTTGAGTTCTTTTTATATTTTGGAGATCAGACCTCTGTCTAATGTGGGGTTGGTGAAGATCTTTTTACATTCTGTAGACTGCTATTTTGTCTTGTTGACTGTGTCTTTTGCTTTACAGAAGCCTCTCAGTTTCAGGAGGTTTCATTTGTTAATTGTTACTCTCGGTGTCTGTGCGACTAGGGTTGTATTTAGGAAGTGGTCCCCTGTGCCAATGTATTCAAGTGTACTTCCCACTTTTTCTTCTATAAGACTGAGTGTGGCTGGTTTTATGTTGAGGTCTTTGATGCATTTGGACTTGAGTTTTGTGCGTGGTGATAGATATGGATCTATTTTCATTCTTCTACATGTTGATATCCAGTTATGCTAGCACCATTTGTTGAACTTGCTTTCTTTTTTCATTTTATATTTTTTGCTTCTTTGTCAAAAATCAAGTGTTCATAGGTATATGGATTGATATCCAGGTCTTTGATTCGCTTCCATTGGTCCTCCTGTCTGTCCTTATGCCAATACCAGGCTGTTTTCAGTACTATAGCTCAGCCTCTGGAAGTTCCTTTATTATATAGGATTATTCTGGATATCCTGGATTTTTTTTTTGCTTTTCTTTATGAAGTTGAGTATTGTTCTTTTAAGGTCTGAAAAATTTTGTTGGGATTTTGATGGGCACTGCATTGAATTTGTAGATTGCTTTTAGTTAAATTGCCATTTTTATTTTGTTAATTCTACCTACCCAAAAACATGGGAGATCTTTCCATTTTCTGGTATCTTCTTCAATTTTTTTTCTTCAAAGATTTAAAGTTCTTGTCATACAAATCTTCTACTTGTTTGGTTAGAGTTACTCCAAGATATTTTATGCTATTTGTGGCTACTGTGAAGGGTGATGTTTCTCTGATTTCTTTTTCAGCCCATTTATCATCTGTGTAAAGGAGGGCTACTGATTTTTTTTTTTAGTTAATCTTGTATCCTGCTACATTACTGAAAATGTTTATGAGTTGTAGGAGTTCCTTGGTAGAATTTTTGGGGTCACTTATCATTTCAACAAACAGTAAGAGTTTGATTTCTTTTTCAATTGTATCCCCTTGCTCTCCTTCTGTTGTCTTATTGTTCTAGTACTATGTTGAATAGATATGAAGAGAGTGGACAACCTTGTCTTGTTCCTGATTTTGGTGGGATCACTTTGAGTTTCTCTCCATTCAGTTTGTTTATATGGTGGATTACGTTGACAGATTTTCATATGTTGAACCATCCCTGCATTTCTGGGATGAAGCCTACTTGGTCATGGTGGGTGATTTTTCTGATGTGTTCTTGTATTTGGTTTGCCAGTATTTTACTGAGTATTTTTGCATCAATCTTCATGAGTGAGATTGATCTGTAATTCTCTTCCTTAGTAATGTCTCTGTATGGTTTGAGTATCAGAGTAATTGTAGCCTCATAAAAAGAGTTTGGCAATGTTTATTCTGCTTCCATTGTGTGGAACAATTTGAGGAGTATTGGTATTAGTTCTTTTTGAAAGTTTTGTAGAATTCTGTGCTGAAACCATTTGGTCCTGAGCTTTTTTGGTTGGGAGACTTTTGACAACTGCTTCTATTTCTTTTTTTTTCATTTCAGCTTTGGGTTTTTTTTTTTTTTTTTTTTTTTTTTTTTTTTTTTTTTTTTTTTTTTTTTTTTTTTTTCTGCTTCTATTTCTTTAGTGGTTATAGGTCTATTTAATTTGCTTATCTGGCCTTGATTTAATTTTGATAAGTGATATTTATCAAAAAATTGTCCATTTCATTTAAGTTTTCCAATTTTAAAGAGTACAGATTTTCTAAGTATGGCCTGATGATTCTCTGGATTTCCTCCATGTCTGTTGTTATGTCCCCCTTTTCATTTCTGATTTTGTTAATTTGGATATTCTCTCTTTGCCTTTTGGTTAGTTTGGATAAAGGTTTGTCTATTTTGTTGATTTTCTTGAAGAACCAACTCTGTCTCATTGATTTTTTATATTGTTTTCTTTGTTTCTATTTTGTTGATTTCGGCTCTCAATTTGATTTCCTGCTGCCTAGCCCTCCTGGGTGAGTTTGCCTCTTTTTGTTCTAGAATTTTCAGATGTTTGGTTAATTCACTAGTGTGGGATTTTTCCAGCTTCTTTATGTAGATATTTAGTGCTATGAACTTTCCTTTTAGCACTGTTTTCATTGTGTCCCATAAATTTGGGTATGTTGTGTGGTCATTTTCGTTGAATTATAGGAAGTCTTTAATTCCCCCTTTATTTCTTCCTTGACCTATTGGCGATTCAAGTGAGCATTATTTAATTTTCATGTGTTAAAATAGTGTTGCTGTTGAATTCTAATTTTAAGCCATGGTGATCCGATAAGATACATGGGGTTGTTGCAATTTTTTTTTGTTTCTGTTGAGGTTTGCTTTGTTACCTAATATGTGGTCAATTTTTGAGACAGTTCCATGACATGCTGAGAAAAAGGCATATACTTTTATGATGAGATGGGATATTCTATAGATATCTGTTAAGTTCATTTGAGTCATAACATCTGTTAGTTCCCTTATTTCTCTGTTAAGTTTCTCTGTGTCCTGCCAGGATGATAATGGACTAAACCTCTAGAACTGTAGGTAAACCCCCAATTAAATGCTTTCTTTTATAAGAGTTGCCATGGTCATGGTGTCTCTTCACAACAGCTAGAAATCCTAACTAGCTGGGCAGTGGTAGTGCAGGCTTTAATCCCAGCACTCAGGAGGCAATGAGTTCAAGGCCAGCCTGGTCCACAATGTGAGTTCCAGAACAGGCTCCAAACCTACAAAGAAACCCTGCCTCAAAAATTAAAAACAAAACAAAAGAAGAAGAAGAAGAAGAGGAAGAGGAAGAGGAAGAGGAAGAGGAAGAGGAAGAGGAAGAGGAAGAGGAAGAGGAAGAAGAAGAAGAAGAAGAAGAAGAAGAAGAAGAAGAAGAAGAAGAAGAAGAAGAAGAAGAAGAAACCCTAACTGAAGAAGCAAGGAGCAAGGTGGCAGAAAGATAATTTATATTCTCCAGGTTTTTGACTCTTTTGGGTGCCTGAGGGCCTCAACCTGACAATAATATCTAAGAAAAAAATCATCTATTATCAGCCAGGTTTTGTGGGGCATGCCTGTGTTCCCAGAACTTGAGGAGTAGAGAACAAAAATTTTGGAATTCAAGGTCATATTCAGCCACACAGTGAACCTGAGGCCAGCCTAAGATACATGAGCCTTGACTCAAAATAACAACGTGGATGGAGAGATGGCTTAGGGTTAAGAGCACTTACAGCTCTCACAGAAGGACAGCTCTTTCCCAGTACACTGGGAACTTCTTCTGACTTCCAAGGGCACCACACATGCACATGGCACACTGACATATATGCAAAAAAATACTCATAAAATAAATAAGCCTTAAAAGAAAATAAGGGCAATCCAGTCTTTGAAAGAAACTGTAAAAGAAGTAGATACAATTCTGAGTTTCCCCCATTGCAGTTGGGATGTCCTGGAATTGTTTCTCCCATGGAGGTTGGGGTGTCCTGGAGTTGGGGTGCCCTGCAGTCACAGTCCTCCATATTCACACTGTAATAGTTCTCTAAACCACTTCTTGAAAGTCTCTGAGGAAATGGCCTGTGATGTTCCAGAAAAGGGAGGTGCAAAGGCACAGAGACTGTTCCTGGAATGTTCCTGAATAATTCAGCTACAATCACTGTTTGCAAGTCACTGTGGAAGGAAAGATTCCAATAGATGCTGCTTCCTCCGGCCCCTGAGTGAAGCAACCTGCTTTTTGCTTAACATTGTGGCTCTATTTGGAATCATCCTTTTGAAGGACAAAGGCTGAGTCTTAAAGGGCAAAGTCACAGCAAGCAAGACACATTTCTCATGAACCAAAAATAGCCTCAATCTGGTGACTTAGATACACACAACACTAGCTCCATCTCCTCTGCTCCCATCCATCACGACATGCAAAGGACTCAAGGAAGGGGGGGGGGGAAGAAATGGCTCAACAGTTAAGAGCACTTGTTACTATTGTGGAGGACCCAGGTTCAAGTCCCAGCACCCACATAATAGCTCACACCCATCCAGTTCCAGGGAATCTGACACCCTCTTCTGACCTCTGCAGGCACCAGAAATGCATGCGGTACACATACATATATGTTGAAAAATACACACATTCCAGGACTGGAGAGATTGCTCAGCAGTTAAAAGGATTGACTACTTTTCCAGAGGACCAGGGTTCAATCCTTACATCTCTCACAACTGACTGTAAGTCTAGTTCCAGAGGAGCTCCTGCCCTCTTCTCGTCTCTGGGGGCACTGCACATTCATGGTACATATACATACATGCAGATAAAACATTCACACACATAAAAGTGTGTGTGTGTGTTTTAAGACTATAGACTCCAAAAGCTGAGACTCAGTTTCCCATGCCCATCAGCTTCTGAAAGGTAAAGTCAGAATTCTGGAACTGAACTAACTTCCTAACCTGAGGGAAACTACAGCCCTGGTACCAGCATCTCATTCGCACCTGGTGAGGACCGTCTAGCTGCCTCAGACAGCATGGTGGAGCAACTAGGAGTATACAGCTCAGAGGAAGACAGAGTCTTGAATTTGATCCGCAATACCAACAATATAAACTAAAGTAGCGGGCTAGGAGAATGGCTCAGGGGAAAAAAGCACATACTACTCTTACAGAAGGTCCAAGTTTGGTTCCCAGCACACATGTCACGTAGCTCACAACCACCTGTAACCCAGCTTCAGGGAGTTCAATGCCCCTAACTTCTGAGAGCACTGGCGATACTCACATACACACACCCATGCACAGACACCTAATTAGAAATAAGATAAACCTTTAAAATACAGTAATAATAATCAATTGTCCGGCAGAGGGTATCACAGGATGAAACAGAAAGCAGGCTAGTTCAGATTTCTCTTCCTACAAAGCCCCTAACACCATCACCAGAGCCCACTCTCATGACCTAAGAATGGTCTCCAGTAACAAACCCAGTCAGCAGCCCGTTTGAGGAATTCAGGACTCTGACAAAGATTCCAATGGGACAAGAACAATTTGTTCCTCCTTCCCTTCTGCCTGCTCCAGCTCCATATGAGGTACATTTGGCAGTGAGTCACCCATCTGTGTGCAGTTCCAAGACGGATGAAGCCCAACGTCTACCTCCATGTCCTCAGGTGGCACACTCTCCACCTGAACTGCCAGCTTCTATTCTGGGTGAAAGAAAAGTAAACACCCCCATCCCCCCAGAGTTTTGTCACACGGAGACGATTTGTTGCTGCTCGTGAAATCTGTGCTTTTACTTTATATTTATCTGTCTTTGTGCGTGTGCTTGTGGAGATTGGAGAAAAGCTTTGGGGAGTTGATTCTTTTTTAAATTATACATATATGTGTGTGTGTGTGTGTGTGTGTGTGTGTGTTTGCCAGTGTGAGAGTGTTGGATCCCCTAGAACTGGTTATTACAGACAGTCATGAGCTGCCATGTGGGTGCTGGGAATTGAACCCGGGTCCTCTGGAAGAGCAACCAGTGCTCTTAACCACTGAGCCATCTCTCCAGCCCAGGAATTGATTCTTGTTTTGCTCCTCATAGAAATGGAGTCTCTTGGTTTGACCATGCCGTGGCATACTCCACACTCTGGGCTTCCTAGTCCATGGCTTTTAGCCCAATCTCGTGTCTCTACTCCCAGGTCACTGCATGAGGGTGGAGATTACAGATGTGTTCTACAGCATCTAGCTTTCACCTAGGGTCCAGAGGCTAAACTCGGGTCGTTGGGCTGGCCAGGGCTTAGTGCCCTCTGTGCTAGCCTTCTGGCCCAAAGCCCGTATGGAGAAGTTGTTTCCCTACAGATCCAGCCATGTGACCTTCAACAAGTGACTTACTGTTTCCCAGGCTGGCAGATGCAACCTTGTGAGGCAAACCAAGGAGAGGCCGAGAGAAAGCACACACACGGGACTCTTGGCCCGTGACAGCGTTCCTGGGAGGAAAGAATTGAATGCAGGGGAGTGACACACTGCGGGGAACAACTAAAACTCTCTGTTCTGGATAATCAGTGCTCCGAGGGTTCAGAGGCCAGGAAGCCTCATCTGAAATAAATGATCAAGGACACAGGGACATGATGTACAGTGAGGCCTGGGGGGGGGGGTGAAGCCAATCAAATATTTGTTGCCATTTTTTAGCTGCAGATTATGGGTTAATGTATGCTTAACCCAACTCTGTTCTAGAAAGGAAGAAAAATATAAGAAAATCAAGAAAAACTGGCCAGAGACCAGATAATGAGGTGTCTTTAGGTTGTAGCATTGGCTCTGCTTTCGGAAACGCATGGCATTTCGCAGGGTAACAATAGCAGCTGGCACCGTGGATATGAATCCCATCAGCTTAGCCACCCAGCAAAGAAGACCCCCCTCCCCAGGGACACAGAATGCTTCAGCCCATGAGACTGGGTGTGGTCGTCTTGCTCAGATAATTGCAGCCGCATCAGGAAGGATCCCTTTTAATGGTTCTCTGTTTTGCCAGGCTAACAGTATCATGAGCGCCTAAGTGCTGTACCAAACTTCCGGCGAGCATATCCATTAACCATGACTTTTATTTCATTGGCTCTGATGCTCTGAGACAGAGAGAAGTCTTGCCACCCACAGCTTCTCCCAGAGTTAGCTAATTCCTAGAGATCATGACTCATCAGTGAGGGAAGTTTTCGACCACAGATGAAACAACCTAGGGTTGACATTCCAATCCTTTCCTTTATTCCAACATACACACACATACACACACGGAAACCACATGATAAGAGCCCACAGCTTCCCCTCTGTCTCCACCTCCAACCAGCCAGGGTGCTCTCTACACCCAAACACCCCAGGGTATGAAGTGACCTGCCACTTGGAGCTGTGGGGACCATTTTAATGACAGTCACATCCTGATCTGTTCACCTTCATGTAGTTCAAACTTTCCAGCCATACACTATTCTTCCTCTCCCTCTCCCTCTCCCTCTCCCTCCCTCTCTCTCTCTGTCTCTCTCTCTCTCTCTCTCTCTCTCTCTCTCTCTCTCTCTCTCTCTCTCACACACACACACACACACACACACACACACAC
>NW_026067907.1:845946-868488 GCF_014885135.2 Alexandromys fortis
AAAAAAAAAAAAAAAAAAAAAAAAACAAGAAAGGTGATAGGACAGAGGGGAACAATCTGAATTGCGGACAATAGACACCGTGTTTGCAAGTGAAATCGTCTGGCTTTGATGGCTTTCACTAGACTAGACAACTCTAATTTTGATGTGACCGCATAAAGGGAAAAGTCGTTACATTTAAACTTTTTCATTTCTGCCTTACATTTGCCTGTCTTGCCTTGGAAGGTTGTAAAATTGATTAGCAAAGAGGTCCTATGCTTTTATGGCATAATGGTATTTAAAATGTCAAGAAGGAAAAAAGGGGCTAAGGGGACACATCTAACCTGAGATTTTGATCTTGTGGTCATTTCTCTTCAGCAGTTCATCTCCTTTCACACCTGCATACAGCTACTTCGTCACACCCATATGCACAGCGTGTCCAGCATCAAACAAGGGGTGCCAGAAGTGGGGAAAAGGCGAATTGAATCGGTGTCCCATCTGGCAGTAACGAAGAAACAGAGAAGCTGCTATGTCTTTGGCAGAAGAATTCTCATGGCGGATGTCTCCCCATGCCCTCTGTGACAGAAGCCTCCTCCTCTTTGCAGCCATGTGCAGTCACTGTTGTGACATGCCCGGTGACACTGGCCTCTTCCTGACCTGCACAGCAGCTCCCAGGAGCCTGGGCGCCCTTCCCCAGCAGGAGACAGCTTGTTGGACAGTCTGTGTATCATATCCGTCACTAAGTAGAGGTAATTGTGAACACAGAAGAAATTTATCAAATCACAAAGCTCAGGCATATTATCTGTAATATATGGATTGGCCTGTAATTTTTTGTTTGTTGGAGCTGATTTGCCATGACAACAGAGCTAGCAAACACCATTTCATCACTACTTCTCCCAGAGGCAGAATGAAGGTGGGTGTGGTACAAATCTGTGACCCTAGCTCTTGGGAGGGTGCGGGCAGGAAGATCAGAGGTTCAAGACCTGGCCTTGGCTACATAGCAAGTATGAGGCCCACTCGAGTTACATGAGATCCTGACTCAAACAAAACAAAAGAATACAGTGAGAATGCGGGTCTGGCAGTACATCCGAAATCCTAAACACTGTATGGATGTGTTCCTTCCTGACGTCACTGTTTGAGTGTTCATTAAAAGATAAAAAGGATCTGAGCGTGGTGGGGCACACTTGTAATTCCACCGATTCAACTCACAATTGTAACACCCGGCTCAAGGAATTCCTCAGTCTCCTCTGGTCCAGGCATGGACACGGTGCACAGACACACAGGCATGCAAAACACTCGTACACATCAAATAAAGTTTCAAAAATTGTTACAAAAGGGAGAAGCACATACAGCAACTCTTATAAAGGAAAACATTTCATTAGGGCTGGCTTACAGTTCAGACGTTCAGTCTATTATTGTCATAGTAGGAAGCATGGTGGTGTGCAGGCAGACATGGTGCTGGGGAAGGAGCTGAGAGTTCTGCATCTGGACCCACAGGCAGCAGGAGAGACAAGTCCGGCTTGAGCATCTGAAACCTCAAAGCCCAGTGACGTACTTCCTCCACAAGTTCACGTTCGCTCCAATAATGTCCCTCCTCCTCCTCCTCCTCCTCCTCCTCCTCCCCCCCCTCCCCCCCCCCCCCCTCTCCCCCCCCCTCCNTCCTCCTCCTCCTCCTCCTCCTCCTCCTCCTTTTTCTCCTTTAAGAGTTTTCATTAGTGCTGGCATGGCTGTCAAACATTGCCTTGATTTGAGCTTGTCATATTTATTTTTTAGTCCCCGTTTTATCACTGTGAAGAGACGCCATAACCAAGGCAACTTACAGAAGAGAACATTTAATCGCCCACTTGAAAGGGCAGGAGCCATATAACTGCTGAGCCATCTGTCAGGCCAAAATACAAGGATTTTAAAGTTAGTATATGCAATGCAAAAGGTTGGGTGCCAAAACCACTCCAGACCATCCAAAGTCTAGCAAGCAGTTTAGGCATCAACCAAGGATGGAATTGTGTATGGCAAACCATGTTGATGGGCAGTCACAGTATGCAGTAGAGGTGGCTTAGGCAGACTTAGCAAGATATAGCTTATCACTTTCTGTGTGACAAGAAGCCATTTTGTTTCTCTCCGATAGTTTTCATGTCCTCTGTTGGAAATGTAATCCTTCTGAAGCTGTTCTGAGTGGATGGATGGATGGATGGATGGATGGATGGATGGATGGATGGATGGGTGGATGAATGGATAGGTAGGTAGATGGATTGGTGGATAGATAGATATGTACGTAGGTAGATACACAGGTGATAGATAGATGGATAGATGATAGATAGATAGATGATAGATAGATAGATAGATAGATAGATAGATAGATAGATAGAATCACCAACATATCTATACAGATTTGTAGTGTGAGATAAACTATTTACTGTAACGGTTTTAGTCTGAAATGTCACCTACAGGCTCATACTTTGAATGTTCTTTCTTAAGCATGTGGCACTATTTTAAAGACTGAAACATTTAACGTTGATGTGGGAGGTCCCAGCCTACCGTCAGCAGTGCTGTCCCTTGGCAGATGGTCCAGGTGTGTATAAGAAAGCAAACTGGGCAAGACATGAGAGTAACCCACTAAGTATTGTATGTATGCACACATACTCACTCCCTGCACATACACACAATGTAAAATAATGCATCTTTTTTTAAAATGAAAATCCAGACATAGTGATAGACCCTTTGTAGGAGTGATGGGGAGGTTGAGGAAGTGCTTGCCAAGAGCCAGAGGCCAGGCTGGGCTGCCCTATGAGTTCTAACCAAACCTGAGCTACAGAATGAGATGCTGTCTCAAAAAAAAAAACAAGAAATAAATAAAAATCTTGTCTCACTGCACACATGCACACACACATGCACAGACACACACACACACAACGTTATGAGATGACAGCTGTATCATGATGCTCACTTCACAGTGTAGAGCAAATATCCAATTGTACATTCTAATATATCTTTTTTTCCCCCCTTTTGAGATAGGGTTTTGCTATACAGCCCTGGCTAACCTGAAACTCACCGTGTAGCCAAGGCTGTCTTCAAACTCACAGTTTGAGTGTGAAGTTAAAGGCGTGCATCATCACACCCAGGGCATGTAGCAGTTCCATAGACTAACTTTGCCCCGGCCAAGATGAGACAAAAAAGAATGTCATTGCTTTAATGGTGACTCGGTCAGGACTCTATAACAGGGAAGGGGGGGGGCAAGAACTGAACTTGAACTAACCAAGGCCAAACATGGAATTTGTTTGTTCCCAGATAGCAAAGCAGGGTTGAGCAATAAAGCTATAGAGAAGCGAGCTTGCAGCTGGCCCTCTGCAATGGGAGCAAGTTTCAACATCTCAGGGGGCTCTTCCCACCCTGAGTGTGCCCATCTCAGGCCTGGCCACCTCCGTGGGCTCTTCCTGCAAGAATAAAGCAGAATCTCTTCATGTCACCCTGCCCGAAGTATGCTTCTGAAGAGGGGCAGGAGGGGGGGAGTCCCAAATCTCTCTTCCCAAACAAGGGTGCTGTGCTGATTGGCGGGTGCCTGGCTCCCGGCTTCACTCTGCTATTGAATGTGCTCCTGGAATGAGGCCCCTGTGGATAAAACTTTTGGCCCCATGTTCCTTGCATCAGCCACACACAATCTTGCCATGTGAGGAACAGCAAGGCAGCTAGCTCTCCAGGGCGGTCAGCTCGAAGTGCCTGGAGAGACTCCTGACAAGAGGCTGGTGCACAGTGCGCGGCGAGGAGTTTCCTTTCCAAAGTTCTGAATGTCGCTGGCCATTGTGGATCCTGCTTAATTAGTGTCAGCCGTTGGGAGTTAATGCAGGAGGACTGTTCAGAGTTCAAGGCCAGCCTGAGCTACAAAGACAGACACTATGTCGAAAGAGGTCTTAAAAACATTTAGGGCCTAGAGAGAGTTAGGAGTGGTTAGGAGTGTTTATTGCTCCTGCAGGGGACCTGGGTTTCCCAGCACCCATGTGGTGGCACAATAATGTTACTCCAGTTCCATGAGATCCAGTGCTTTTTTAATTTATTATTATTATTATTATTATTATTATTAGGTCTCTGAGGGCACCAAGCATGCTTGTGGTGGTCATACATACACAGAGGCCAGACACTCACACATAAACTAAAACTAAAAATGGTTCAGAATATAATTTTTTTAAAAAAATCTTTTCTTCTACTAAAGTGAATCTTTTTTTTCCCCTGAGCTCTATTTCATCTCTTACTAAGAAAGCATCATTTCTGTCTGACTTGAGGCTGAACACGGTTATCATTCCAGAAAAAGGCAGCAGAACAGGAATAGAACTACACATTGGAGATCCCGCTACTCAGGAGGCTGAAGCAGGGGGATTGCTGTAAGTTCAAGGCTTACCTGAACTAGATAGTCCATTCCAGGCCAACCTGAGCTACAGTTTTAGACCTAGTCTCAAAAGGTTTAAAAAAATAAAACTGAAAACCAGGAGGCTGAGCAACTCCCAACAATCTATGCATAGTCTCAGTATCTCCTCTGGCCCGTGAAGGCATGCACAAAGGCCTCCATGTAGGCACACAGTCACAGAATTAAAAACAAATAATAATAATCATAAATCATAAAGCAAGCAAACAAGAAACAGGCTCTTAGGAAATAACTCAGTCCTGCTTCCTATGCAAGCATACGGAGCCGAGTTCAAGCATCCACGTAAAAACTGTGCATGCAGCAGGGAAGTGATCCCAGTACTGAGGAGAAGACAAATCCCTGGGGCTTGCTGGCTCACCTAACTGGCTGCCAGACCAGTGGGAGACACAAGCTGGACAGCGCCTGAGGAAGAAAATTCTTGGTCTCCAGATACATGCACAGGCGTGTGCACCTGCGTACATACCCATTCACACACACGCACACATGCACATATGCAGAGAGAGAGAACAAAGCTCCTGATTTACCTGTAGCTCACACCGTCTGAGCAATAAAATTATTCACTCATTTCTTGTAAGAACAGGCTTGTGCTGTTTCTCTTCTTTGTGTTTTATAGCTCCAATTTCTTGCGGATTTTTCAGCATTTGAGTTAATTTCAGAGTTCCTTTAGGCACTAACCAGAAAGAACAAAAAAGGAATTCATTTTGTCCCACAGCCCCACCTAGAATCCTCATCTTTTCCCTCCGTGCATATGGGGAATTTTTTGAAACATTTGCATAGAAATGCAAATAACCTTCCTCCAGGTTTTCCGTGCAGCTGTTAGAAAAGACCTCAGAAATTTTTCATGCACACACCTGCAGTCCTAGCACTGGAGGTAGAGACAAGAGCATCAGGAGTTCAAAATTAGCATCGTGTGCATGGCCTGCTGGAGGCCAGCCTGGGATTCCTGCAGCTCCCAGAAAAATCAAAATCTGCAGCGGGAGAAGAAAGCTCAGTGGTAAAGTAGTTGCTTAACATGTACCTGGGCACCTGTGGGGGTTGGAAAGAAAACGGGCCCCCAAAGGGAGTGGCACTTTAAGGGGTGTGGCCTTGTTGGAGGAAGTGCGGCACTGTGGGCGCAGGCTTTGAGGGTTCATAGGCTCAGGGTACCGCCCAGTGAGTAAGTTGACTTCCTGTTTCCTGCAAGATGTAGCATTCTCAGCTCCATTGTAATCATGAAGGGAAGCGTGGCAGCGGGCAGGCAGACTTTGTGTGTGTGTGTGCTACAGCATTAGTGTGGATGTCTAAGGACAACCGTGGAGGTCAGTTTTCCACTTTTGCCATGTGAGTTTCTAGGACTGAGCCCAGGTGGTCAGGCTTTGTGACAAGCGCCTTTATGTACTGAAGCATCTTGCCAGCCCAGTGGTGTTTCATTTTGATTTCATTTGGGTTTGATTTTGAAACAGCGTCTCACTATTAAGCCCAACCTAGCCTCAAACCCAAGAACCTCTGCCTCTTTATTAAGGTTATGTTCCTCCATGTCTAGAGTGTTGCTGGTGTTAAATAAAGGCAGCTTTAATTAAAAAAAAAAAAAAAAAAAAAAAAAACAAGCTAAGAATCCAAAATTAGAAATCAGGAGGCTGGAGAGATGGCTCCATGGTTGAGAGCACTTACTGCTCTGACCGAGGGCCTGGGTTCAGTTCCCAGCACCCACCCGTATTGTGACTCATAAACACCTAGAACTCCTGTTCTAAGGGATCCAGTGTTTGCTTCCATCCTCTGTGGGTGCCAGGCGCATACATAGTACACATGCATAGATGCAAGCAAAAGGCTCACACATAAAATAATGGTAGTAATAATATTTTTATTTTATTATAATTTATTTATTTATGATAAGTTTGACTTGAAGTGGGGAAGTGCAGAAACACGTTGAGATAAGGACTACCGATGTAGTTCTGGCATTTGCTATGTAGACCAGGCTGGGCTTGAACTCACAGAGATCCTCCAGCCTCCTGAGTGCACTGAGTGCACGAACTAAAGCCATGGGCCAATACACCCAGTTTTTTCCTTCCTTCCTTTCTTCCTTCTTCCCTCCCTCCCTCCGTCCATCCATGCCTCTCTCTCTCTCTCTCTCTCTCCCTCTTTCTCCCTCCCTCTCTCTCTCTCTCTCTAAGTTAGAAATTATAACACCCAAGAAGCTGGACTGTCAATGTAGTAAAGAGGACTGGGGTTGGCACTCTCGCCCTGCTTGTATGAGACAAGAGAAGGATAATTTAAAAGCAATGGTTAGATTTTAGCGCGGACACACATCTTCTGGATTCCCCTGTTTCTACAGCGCTTGCCCTTCCACTCCACTCAAGAACCCTGGCAGATGAGAGTGCAGCCCTGACCTCGCGAGGACCTCACCTCCCTCCGTGGCTGTGCCTTCTACAGCTGCTCCCCCCCCCCCCCCCCCCCCCCCCCCCCCCNNNNCCCCCCCCCCCCCCCCCCCCCCCGTGTTTGGGAATTAAGGTCACTAATCAATTTCGTCTCTTCCTTTCTCCTCAATCTCCTCGCTCTTGCTCTGGGCTCTCTCTCATCACACAGTCCTGCTGCATGGTGATTAGCAACTCAAACCAAACAAATAAAAGCAAAACATTTCTACTCCAGCTGCAGATCCAGAAGCAGAAGGAACAGCTGGGGAGGCCTGGCCTCTTTGCCTCCCTTTTCGCTGGCCAAATAAATTCCCTTTTAGATGTGGTTCCCATCCGACTTAAGGTCTTTTACATTCGCCTCCTCCCTTTCTCTGTCCCTATCCTTCCATTCTTAAACGCTGCTCCTCTGTCTTTGCAGGGCATATCCTTGCTTTTTTTCACTCGTTAACAAATATCCACTGCATGCCAAGAGCAAGTGGGGTGCTTGGTAGGCACTGTGGGGCTGTGTAAAAAAATAATAATAACCCCATCCTATGAGGCAGGATGATTGCATGAGTTCTAGGCCAGCCTGGGCTATGGGATAAGACCCTGCCTCAAAACTCCAAACAACGGGGGTGGGGCTGTGGGGGAGTGCTGACCCAGCAGTGAGGAGCCCTCATTGCTCTAACAAAGAACCCAAGCTCAGTTCCCAGTATCCACATGGTGCCTCACAACCCACTGTTGTTCCTTTTGGAAACTACAGCTCCCAGATTCCTCCTGGATTACGGATACCTGCGCATGCAGGGCGCGCACAGGTGCAGGACATTTCTCCCAGATACCCTTGCGCTTCTCGTTAAAAAGCGAGCTTCCACGAGGTCTCGCTCTCTCTTGCCCTTTACCCTTGTGTGTCTTGCACACCTGTCCCTTATCGTGTCCCCTCCCCCCCCATTAAAGTGCACCCACGTGGGAGCCGCGTGTCTGTGTCTCCTTTCGCGCGTGTCTTGTCTATCCTGTGTTTGTCTACACACTCACCCGCTTTAAAAGAATAATACCCACAATTTCAGTCCCAGGGGATCTGATGCCTTCTTTTGGCTTTCTTGAACAAAGGCATGCACACGGTACAGACAGACACAGGTACAAGCAAGCAAAACACTCATACATATAAAAATTGATAAATAAATTGTAATCTTCCTTGTTTAATTAAAAAAAAAAAAAGAGGAAAAGTCAGTTGAGATCCTGTGCCTTCTCGCCTTCGGTTGCTCTGGGATCCTGAACAGTTCATTCTGTGGTTTACCCTGAAGAAGCAGGAAGGACCAGCACCTAATGGGGGCAGCAACCTCTGGGTGGTCCCGAATCAGAGGAGTTGCTTGGGTCCTCGGACTGAGGTAGACTGGCTGCCTGAGTCATGATTTTTCAAGCTTTCCATCTGAGGCCTGTGGCTCTCCCACCAGTGAAGCCAGAGTGAGGCGGAGGCAAATCAGATTGACACGGGGGACAGAGCCACAGAGAGATCAGCCTCCTCCCTAGCTCACAGGCAGGAGAGAAGAACGTGAGGGGTAGGGTAGTCAGAGCATGGGGTTACCCACATGATGTGGAAGCCTGTGAAGGCTTCTAGAGGGAGAGCACGGAGTGCCAGGGTGGATAAGAAGCAGGTAGCCCAGGGCTAGCCCTCCGCATTCACCCCTCTCTGCCAGTGTGGAATAAGGGGCAGGTAGCCCAGGGCTAGCCCTCCGCACTCACCCCTCCTCTTGCCTCCTTCCTTGGATTCATCCTGTGATGTCCAGATGGACTGAGGGACACCAGCCAGCTAGAGGCTCCTGGAATGGAGAGTGGAGCTGGAATCCTGCCTGTAAGGATTTACTCTGGGGCTGCCAGGAAAATAATCAGAAATTAAACAGAAATACTGACATAAAAAATAAAGCCTCTTGTCCTAGTTGGGCAAAGGCTTGGTAGTATACTCTATACTCATGGAGGTCCTCCTGCCTCTGCCTCCTGAGTGCTCGGGTGTGCACCACCATGCCCGGCCTTTTGGAAACATTTATAAAAGCAGAATCTCAGGGAGATGCAGCATTTTTATATTCACAGGGCTCTGTTCCCAATAACAAAGAGATGAAGTATCTCAAATGCCCGCCAGTGCGCCAACATGTAAGGAGAATACAGTGTACCAACACGTAAGGAGACTGTAGTGTGCACATGTGTAGACTAGTACTCAGCCCTCAAAAGAAGGAAAATCTGTCACACACCACAATGTGGATCGTCATTGAGGACTGTGGTGGTCTGAATAAAAATGGCCCCCGTAGGGTCATATATTTGAATGCTTAGTCATCATCAAGAAGTAGTACTATTTGAAAAGGATTAAATTTGTTACAGTGGGTGTGGCCTCCTTGGAGGAAGTGTGTCACTGGGGATGGGTGTTGAAGTTTCAAAAGCCCAAGCCCACTTGTTCTCTCTCTTCCTTCTGCCTGCGGATCCAGATGTAGAGAGCCCTCGGCGAGTTCTCCAGTGCCATGTCTGACTGTGTACCACTATTGCCTCTCTCCCTGTTGAAATGGACTAAACTCTGAACCTGGAAGTCAGTCCTAATTAGATATTTTCCTTCATAAGATTTTCCATGAAAGCTGGGAGGTGGTGGCACGTATCTTTAACACTAGTACTCAGGAGTCAGACGCAGGCAAATCTCTGTGAGTTCAAGTACAGCCTGGTCTACAGAGCTAGTTCCAGGACACCCAAGATTATACAAAGAAACCCTGTCTCAAAAAATGAAAAATCAGAACAAAAAAAGACTTGCCATAGTCATGGCGTCTCTTAATAGCAATAAAAACCCTAAGTAAGACAAAAGTTGGTACCAGGAGTCGGGTATTCCTTTGATAGGTCTGAGTTCCTGCCTTGTCTTCTCTCAGTGACAGGGTGACTTGGGAAGTATAAGTCAAATGCACCCTTTCCTCCTCAAGTTAAATTAGGTCATGGTCTTTACTGCAGCAATAGAACCCTAATCAAGACACACTATGTGTGTGTGCTGAATGACTGCCCATCCCACACACATGAAAAAGCCAGAGGAAGATGTCCGGTTTCCAATTCTATTGTCTCTGTCTTATTCCTTCGAGACAGGATCTCTAACTGATCCTGGAGTTAGACTGAGAACAGCAAGGCCCAGCAGTCTGCTTGTTTTTACCCCCTGCAACATTGGGATTGTGGGCACAGATGTAACCATGCATGGCTTTTTACATGCGTGCTAGGGATTTCAACTCAGGTCCTCACATTTGTACAGCTAGAACTCTTACCTGCCATGACATCACTTCAGGTCCTTAAACCATTTTCAACTTATAAGATTTTCAGCTTAAGAAGTGTTTATCGGGGGCTGGAGAGATGGCTCAGAGGTTAAGAGCATTGCCTGCTCTTCCAAAGGTCCTGAGTTCAATTCCCAGCAACCACATGGTGGCTCACAACAATCTGCAATGGGGTCTGGTGCCCTCTTCTGGCCTGCAGGCATACACACAGACAGAATGTTGTATACATAATAAATAAATATTAAAAAAATAAAATAAATAAGGTAAAAAAAAAAGTGTTTATCACAGCAGGCAGTGGTGGCACATGCCTATAATCCCAGCACTTGGAAGGAAGAGACAGGCAGGCCTCTGTGAGTTCAAGGCCAGCAAGTTCTGGGACAGGCTCCAGAAGCTACAGAGAAACCCTGTCTCGAAAACACCACCACCAACAAAAGTGTTTATCACTATATCACCTCATCAAAAGCCAAAGAGCACTTGCTTATACCTCAATAAATATTGCAAGTGTAATAATAAAAAAACTCACAATGAACCATTGGGGGTGCAGGCAAGACAGGAAGACTTTATATAGGGCCTCACACTAACTCAGGTTGCCCTCAAACTAAGTATACGACCCAGGTGGGCATCTCACTCTGGGAATCCTCCTGCCTCGGTCTCTCAAGTGCTGGGATTTCAGGCATGAGCCTCATCTGTAAAATTCTTCTATGGTTTCAGTCACTGCAGACTATGAAACAAACGGACAGTAGACAGATGGACGAGGAAAGCATGGGAGCCTTGTACACAGCGTGAGACTCACGGGAGGCGGGCGAGACAGTGGAGGCTCAGGCAGAGCCGAGGATTAGAGACTTGGGCTTCTGTAGGGAGACTAACCTGACGTGCTGTAGGTACAGGGTGAGCACAAGGTTATTCAGTAAGGCAGATGAAGCCCTGGGGATAAGAGCCATGGCTGTGTGTAGAGTGTAGAGTAAGGTAGGTTTGTCAGGTAGCAGGTTCCCGGGCTCTGCTTCTGATGGAAAGATCAGACGCAGCAGCCTGTCCCATCTGTCCTCTGCTGGCAATCACCTCACTAGCATAGTGCTAGATTTGTTTTTGTTTTGTTTAGTTTATTATTTACTTATTTATTTATTCATTTTTCCTGAGACAGGGTCTCATGTAGTTCAGGCTGGCCGCAAACTCACCACCGCGAAGCCAAAGATGACCTCAGGCTCTGATTCTTCCCACTTTCCACCTCTTAAATGCTGGAATTCCAACCCGAACTATGAAGGGACAGGGATGGAAAGGGGCTCTTGGGACTGACTGGCCATATACTGTGTGGGGCAAAGTAAGTGTGCGCCCGTGTGTTCTGTGCCTTCATTGCCATAGCAACTCTACCCTGCCAAGTTAGCAACCCTACCCTGCCAAATTAGCAACCCTACCCTGCCAAATTAGCAATCCTACCCTATAAGGTTAGCAGCTCAGTGTGCCAGTGCAAGGCATGGCTGCAGCAGCTTGCCCAGTCCTCCCATACCCAGTCTTACCCTGCTCTCTCCAGCCCTCCCCTCCCTGATCAGCCCTTCCCTTCTCTTCCCCACCTGTATTAGTAAAGCTATTTCATTATAGGAACAGACAAACTGAACATTTATCTAGTGGACTTAATGACCGATATCTGTGTGTCAGGAGCCATTTCCCCCTATCATTACAGGAACCATCACCCTAGGGGGTCTGCAGAGAGCCCCTCACCCAATTAACTGTTAATCTTAGCGGAACCCGCCTCACATTCCAGCTATCCAGGGAACCAGGTGTGGCAACTTGTGACTTCTGGCCTACCCATCCGAATGTAACCTAGCCTACGTGACCGGGACCACGCGGCGAGATCCCTTGCCCTGCCCCCCATTCCTTACCATATATAAACTGTAACCCGTCCCTAATAAACCGGAGGCTTTGACAAATCTGCTTGGCCTCCTTCTTCTGTCTTAGCTCATTCCCTTCCAGGTAGCGCCCCTCCGAGACCCTGGAATAACTGATTGCAGGGTGGGTTACAAACCCCTAGACTGAGTAACCCACCCAACGCAATCGACATCTGTGAACTTAAAAGAATTCTTTTAACAATGTGGCACAAATTAGCTTTAAGAAAAATTTTTTTAAAGTTTTTTAGTGAGTTGGACAGTGGTGGTACACACCTGTAATCCCAACATTCAGGAGGCAGAGGCAGGTGGATCAGTGAATTTGAGGCTAACCTGATCTACAGAGTGAGTTTGAGGACAGTCAGGGCTACAAAGAGAACCCTGTCTCAAAAAAAAAAAAACCAAACAAACAAACAAACAAAAAACCCTCAGTGTGTGTGTATGTGTGTGTGTGCGCACACGCGTGTGCAGACACTTCTTTATGGGCATACCCTTGGCATAGCACATGTAGCGGTCAGAGGACAAGTTTCTGGGTTGAATGCTCTCCGCTTATCTGGGTCCACATCTTGGAGCTCAGGTTGTCCAGCTCCACTGCGAGCTCTCTACCAACTGAACCATCTTCCCGACCTGCAAATTGGCTTTTATTCCTGATATACAAGTGTAGCGCCAGTAAATGAATTAATTCACCCAAGGTCACAGTGTTGGAGCCTGCCTGGCAGTGGAAGCTGGTTCGTTGTGACCCACTCATCTGTCTGTCTCTCTGTCTTTCTGCAAAAGGATGCACTGGGCATACACACCTTCCCTGGTCTTGTCCTGACCAGGCAATCCCCTCTATCCACTTCAACCCGTAAAACACCGATAACCTGACAACGGGATCTAAGAAAATCCCCACTAAATCACACTGTGTGTTGGGGGGGGCATAACTTGTACTTCCATAACCCAACGTGTGTGTGTGTGTGTGTGTGTGTGTGTGTGTGTGTGTGTGTGTGTAGGGGGCAAGGCGGTGGCCTGTACCTGCATAACCCAGCCAGTGCTCCAAGTCAGGCTGCCTGAGCTGTCGCTGTTTTATTGAAGAATGATCATCCCTGTGGGTTTCTGCAGATTTTGATTTAGCAATGCCACTGACAGAAAAGTGCTCACTGAAACCGCATGGTGAACCCCAGTCACAGAGCACATTCGGAAGAAATAATGCTTTGCCCAGCTTTAACTCAAGGAGATTTTTTTAAAAAATGCATAGTCAAGATAATTGTCTTTTTTTTTTTAAATGGAGCTACAATTTCTGAAACCAGAAAAGCCAATTCCAACCTCTTTCTCCCCTCCCCTTGTTAATCATGATGATGGCTCCGAGCCCCACCACACGCTAGTGAATTAATTGGCTATGTTTTATTGCGTCCAGAACACACAGCCGCGGAGACAGCGGGACAAAAGATGAAGAGCGAGAGACAAAGGCAGGCAGCTGGGTGTGGTGGCTCCCGCCTGTGAGAGACCGGGGACAGATTCACCAGTTTAAGGGCAGCCTGAGCTACCAAAAGTAAGTCCCAGGCCAACCTGAAAGCAAGACAAAAGGGGGCGGGGCAGTTGTGATGGCGCATGCCTGTGAACCCACGGGACTCAACACTCTGAAGGTGGAGCTGAGAGATTGAAAATCTGAGGCTAGCCTAGGCTACACAGGAAAATAGTGAGAATTTTCTGAACAGAAAAAAGAGGAAGGAGAGAGAGAAGGAAGTGGGGGGAGGGAGGGAGGGAGAGAGGAAAGGAGGGGAGAGAGGAAAAGGAGGGAGGGGGTAGGCAAGCTGTATCCTAGGTAGAAGTCTTTAGGTCCTCCTCAAGAGCAGCAAATGTTGTTAAACCACTAGACCATTTCTCTTGCCCTCCGGAAGACGTTCTTAACAATCTTTTCAATGTTGAAATCTTGTCCTGATGACCAGTGGAATGAGAAACAAGTCAAGTTACCTAATTTGACTTTAAGATGCCACATTGCCAAAACCAGTTCTTCAAAAAGTAGAGGATTATGGGCCTGCCCCAAGACCGGCCAGGAAGAGCATGGGGTACATTACAGGCCTGGCTTCTGTCAGACCACCAGCCATTGCCCTCATGACTGAGGACAGGCCTGGCCTCCGCCTGGAACAGATTCTGAAAATCTGGCAACCCGGTCAAAATTCAACTGGCTACCGGGAGGCTTTCCAGCCAGGCCCAGGCCAGGCCCCTTCGTGCGCGTCTTGGAGGAAAAAGAGCCTGGTGCTTGGCTATTTGAGAAACAAAAGCGGCTGCCCTCTGGGCTTCTTTTTCTCTCTCTGGGAGAAGCTTGTCCCTCTTTCTTTCCCTTGTGTCTAAATGTCCTTCTTTCTATGCCAAACGGATGCTTTTCACTGCTGCTGAAAGGAGCGGGCATCAGAAGGTGGAATTCCAGGCCCAGATGCTCTCTTGCTGGGGAAGGACCTGGCATGTCTGGGCCCTGAGCAGAAATCCAGGAGTCAGAGGAGAAACTGACTGCAGGCACAGAGGTGAGGAGGT
This sequence comes from Alexandromys fortis, assembly GCF_014885135.2. NCBI lineage: Eukaryota > Metazoa > Chordata > Mammalia > Rodentia > Cricetidae > Alexandromys > Alexandromys fortis. The sequence continues at coordinate 860,387 of NW_026067907.1, forward strand.
GGGGAAGGCACGAGGGGGACCCAGGGTTGTTGCCTTGGCTCTGAGCAAAGACTCCAGAGCAAAGGTGGAGCAGGATGACAGGGAGATGGCAGATCCCAAAAGACTTGGCCGCTCAGCTAGGGGTTAGGACTGTAAAATACTCTGAAAGTAAAGCATACGGAAGAATCCCAGCAGAGAAATGGGCGTGACTCAGTATGCCTTGCAGGGAGATGGTTGAAGACACTCTCTAGTTGCTCAGGAATAAGGGCACAAGAGCTTTAGGTCCTGTCCCATCCTGTCCTGTCCTTTCTTGTCCCATCCCGTCCCCCCACCACAGACAGGGTTTCTCTGTGTGGCTCTGGCTGTCCTGGAACTTCCTCTGTAGACCAGGCTGGCCTTGAACTCAGAACTCTGCCTCCCTCTGTCTCCCCAGTGCCGGGATGAAAGGTGGTGCGTCTCAGCACCTCGCTGAACATTAAATCTCAACAGGTGGCTGGGAGGTGGTGGCGCACGCCTTTAATCCCAGCAGAGGCAGAGGCAGGTGGATCTCTGTGAGTTAGAGGCCAGCCTGGTCTACAAGAGCTAGTTTAGGACAGGCTCCAAAGCTACAGAGAAACCCTGTCTCAAAAAACAAATAAATAAATCTCAATAGGCCCCACCAGGCACTGCTGTGTCTATTCCTAAAATGATTTCAGCTGACCCTGTCACAGGGTCCTGTGGAGGTGCAGAGTCTGTGACTGCATGCTCCTGAAGGAAGTAGCTTCTTCTGAGGGTGCTCTTCAGCCCTGGGGAAAAACAGAAGAGGCCTACCCTCCCACGGAGGACTTTCCCCAAACTGTGACCCTGGAAATAGCATAGTCCTGCACCACTGGCATTCAGGACTTGCTGGAAATAACCAAAGTTCTTTTTTTTTTTTTTTTTTTGATTTTTTTTTTTTTGAGACAGAGTTTCCTTGAGTAGCCTTGGCTGTCCTGGAACTAGCTCTGTAGATCAGGCTGGACCCAAACTTGCAGAAATCTGCCTGTCACTCTTGTTTTTAAGACAGGGTTTTACAGATCCAAGTGGCCTCAGTACTACTACCTAGCCAAAGGCAACCTTGAATTAATCCCTCTGGTCCACACTGCCCTAAGACTGGAATTACAGGCCAGCTGCACTGCGTCCACTAAGTTCACTTTTTCAAGCCCCTGAAATTACCTTAAAGTTGTTAAGGCTCTAAAGACAGAGGTGTCTATTTAACATTATTTAACATATCAAAGTGGACCTGGCCTCTAGGTTCTCCCAACATCCTCCAGTCCCTCTCTTTTACCAGGTGTGACTGGCATATCCCATTATCTCCCCCCCCCCCAACACTCTAAATTTCTCCAGCCCAGGGGTTAGTCCACCCTTCCCCTAGCTGTTTATCCCTGTATAAGCCAACCATTTTGGCTACCGGCCCTTTGGTCCATCCTTTACTCTCTTGGTCTTCTCTTGGCCCAGGCTCCACTCTTGGTTGGTGGCTCCTCTCCCCTCCCCCTCTCCCTTCCCCCTCTTCCCTCCCCCTCTCTTCACAGAACCCAGCTCAGTCTAGTCTTGTTCCCTCTGGATTCTCCCAGGTGTCTCTGCCTCTGGCTATTCACCTCTCTCTCTCTCTCTCTCTCTCTAAGTTATTCGCACCGGCACACAAGCACGTGGCATTTAAAGAGAAGCAATTACAGGAGAATGTTTCACAGTTTCTGAGGGTCAGGAACCAGGAAATGGTTGGTCTGGGCGGTCCCTGCTCGTGGTCCCTGGAGGTTGTGTGCAAGCCGTGAGTTCACGGAAACACTGGAAAAGTCTCCAGGTCAGAACGCTTGTGTTAGTGGGAAATTATGGCCAGCCCAGGCTCGTGGGAGAAGAAATAATCACATGGAAAGATTACTCTCGACATAAGTATTTTTCTCCTGGCTCTTACCTTTACTCCCTGAACTTGGGAAGCAGAGGCAGGGGCATCTCTGTGAGTTCCAGGCCAGTCAGCACTACATAGTAAGGCCCTGACTCAGAAGACGAGGAGGAAGAAGATGGAGAGGAGGGGGAGCTCTCAGGTCTGGGGTTGTAGTTCAGTACAGAAAAAGGGGATGCGGGAACGTAAAACACCACCACACACACCATGTCCTAATTGTCTAGATTTTAAAAATAAATTAAATAGCTTAGTGAGTTTCGTTTTGTTTTTCAGCAGTGATTTCTCTAGAAAAAAGGTACTGCCAGGACATGCTGGGCAGTGACATTAATCTTAGCACTCCAGAGACAGAGATAGAAATAGTGCTATAAATTTGAGGCAAGCCTGGGCTATATAATTCTGGTCTAGCCTGAGCTACAGAGTGAGACTGACGAGTCTTATAAACCATCAAATGTTTTCCTTGAGCCTAGCCCAATTAAATAGCCTCACGTCCCAATTTGAGATCCTGCCTCAGAAGATAATGGGACCTGAGGCTAAGTAATTCGGCTAGGCTGCTTGACGACTGAGTTACTTATGCATGATTTGACTCACGTCACGCTCGGAGCAAGCATTTTACTGGCCGAGCATCTCTCCCGCCCCATTTTTATTGTTTCAGCCAGGGTTCAGTAAGCTGTGCGGTAAGCTGGCCTTGAACTGTGTGGTCAAGAATGCCCTGGAATTCCTGATCCTCCAGCCTCTACCTTCTAAATGCTGCAATTACGGGTGTGAACCAGTGGGCCAGCTCATCTCTTAGCTACCATTTTACAAGATTTTTCTGTGTAGCCTTGGCTGTCCTGTAACTCTCTCTGTAGACCATGCTGGCCTTGTACTCACAGAGATCCACCTGCCTCCACTTTCCAAGTGCCAGGATTAAAAGTGTGCACCACCACCTGCAGCTGAAGGCATTGTTTCTAATCGCATTTTTATTTATTTATTACGATGGGGGCCATGAACGTTGTGTGGCACTGGATTCTATAGTGGGTAGAAGACAAATTATATGTAATTATATGATTGTCATCTAATCCAGTGGTTCTCAATGCTGAGACCCTTTAATACATCATGTTATGGTGACTGTAAAGTTCCTGCACCCCATAAACCTCTCTGTCGACACAATAATCCAAATCAGACCAAATCAAACCGAACTACAAAGAGCCCAGGTTTAATGGATACCAATGCTTCCAGGTGGCCTTCCAAACCCCCAGAGAGGAGATCAGGAAGGAAGACTGGAAAACCACGGAGAGGAAAAAGGAAGACTGGAAAACCACGTGATTGTTCTCTAGGGTGCTGTTTAAATACCCTGTGGGAGTGGTCTTGAGCATCTCTGGGGATGGGTCACCACTTGACGGGTTTTCTCAGAGGTGGAGTCTGGACTGAGGCAATGCTCAGGGGAGGGGGCTTTGGGATGGAACTTCCATCCAAACATTCCAAACTCTTTGGGCGTATGAATGTCAGCGGCTGGGGTGACGCTTCCACCCAAACAGTGACCACCAACCACAAAATTATTTCGTTGTTACTTCATAACTGTAATTTTACTGCTGTTGTGAATTGTAATATAAATTATCTGATATGCAGGATATCTGACATACGACCCCAAAGGGTTTAATTTAATTCAAGACCTCAGGCTTGGCTCAGGATCCTTCACTTGCAGAGCCATCTGGCTCAGTATATGTGTGTGTGTGTGTGTGTGTATTATATTACAAATATATATTCGGGGAATATACCTAAATATACATTTATTTATGAGAACAGGGTCTCACTATGTAACCCCGTTCTCATACCTAATTTATTTTTAGTCTCAATGGCCGGTGAAATCACAGTGTTTAGTTTTTCTATTTTATAGCCAAAACAAAATTAAAAAAAAGAAAGCAAAAGAGACTCGTATCCATCTAGCATCTAACATGTGGTCTGGAGAGGCTCAGCTGGTAGAGCAATTGCCTGACTTACGCTTTTGTGGACTTAATACGCACTAAGGGTCATTTGGAAAGAGGGAACCTCAGTGGAGGACTTACTTGCCTCTGTCAGACGGGCTTGTAAGCCTGACTGTGGGTGTCTTCTTAATTGTTAATTGATGTGGGAGGGCCCAACGAGGGCAAGCCCACTGTCGGTGGAGTCCTCCCGGGCTGGTGGGCCTGTGCTGAATAAGAAGGTAGCTTGACGGATAGTTATGGTTTTCCTTAGTTATAATAGAAGGGAAATTAGGCCCAAGTCCTTGGACTCATCAAGATAGCCTAGATAATAGAATGATTTCTCCGAATCTGCCAAATGCAAAGAGACTGGATATTGTTAATGTAATTCTTATTTGATAACGGTTCTTATTGTATATAGTTTTACTATGTTAAAGTTAAAACCTTTCTTTTCGTTTAGACAAAAGGGGGATGTTGTTGTTAACTGTGTAAAGGTGTGTTACATTTGTCTGTGCTACATTTATTTAATTATGTATGTCTTGTGTGTCTTTGTTTCACCATGCCTGCATAAGGCTTCTGATGGATCTAATAAAAAGCTGAACGGTCAATAGCTAGGCAAGCGAGGGACAGGATGGGTAGCTGGACAGAGAGAATAAGTGGGAGGAGAGGAATCCAGGCTTGAGAAGAGAAGGAGAGACGAGAGGGAGACTCTGGGGCCAGGCAGCCAGGCAGCCACCAGTCAGACATGGGAGAAGCAGGAAAAGTACAGAATGAAAAGGAAAAAGCCCTGAGGGAAAACATAGATGAAGAGAAACTGGTTAAGTTATAAGAGCTAGGAAGAAACAAACATAAGAGAAGGCCGAGCATTCATAGAGAAAAGCCGGAGTGGGTGTGGGGGGCTGTAAGTCAGTAAGCAATATTCTCCCGTGGCCCCTGCTTCAGTTCCTGCCTCCGCTTCCTTCAGTGACATTGTGTAGAGGGGTAAGCTGGATTGTTTCATCACATTGAAGGAGAGCAAGCTTGGACAGCTGCCATGTGCTGGGTCCTGGCCCCAATTCTCAGTACCATCCATGGGATAGGTGGGGGTCCAGGACCCTCTGCCCAAGCCACCAAGGGCCCAAAGAGATCAAGAAAGGGCTGAATTCCTAAGAAAATGCTGCTTTCTAGGTCTGTCTCCAAGGCCCACCCCATGTTTGTCCCAGAGTTCCTCAGGCCCCAGAAGAACCCAGAGGGGAAGGAAGCCCAAGGCCAGTACAAGACAGGGATAAAAGGCCTCAAATCAGAACATCAGTTCTCACAGTGAAACATGTGAGTCAGGAGAGAGAAAGTACGCAAACCGAAACGTTACAAAAGAGCTGCGATGTCTCATTAGCACAATAGACAGGGTGTTAGCCTCATAGAAAGAACTAGAAGAAACTGTTCTGGGTGTGGGGTGTCAGCTGGTCTCCAAGAGGCAACCCTTGATTTCCAAACTTTATTATTTATTTTTAAGACGGCGTTTCACAGTGTAGCCTAGGCTGGCCTGAAACTCCCTACGTAAACCATGCTGGTTTCAAACTTACAGTGATCCTCCTGCCTCAGCCACCTCTGAGCTGACATTACAGGCACTGGCATGGCCACTCTTGCCTTCACTTTTCCTTTTATTTCATTCCTTTGAGGCCTTTCCAGGCGGAAGAATGTGGAAGTGATATGGGCCAGGGAGATTGCAGGTGTGTCGGCTGGTAGAGACGCCAACCCTGGAGTAACAGGATTGCACAGCCAGGCAGGAAAACTATTGTGTTTGTGTTGATGAAATCTGATCGTTCACAGTTTACAAGCAAAACAAACAGCAACCTATTAATACTCTGTTGGCATCTAGCTCATCTTATTCTGATTCACATTCCCGCTCAGGGCTGGATACGGAATTCAATACTCAGTGTGTTGTCCGTGCTGGCAATCCTGACCTACAACCCCAGCTAGTGTCTACACACACACACACACACACACACACACACACACACACAAACACACGCTTGCATATGCACACGCACCGCATGCACACACGCAGGCACGCGAGCAGGGCAGTGTACATAATTTTTTTCATCTTGAATTCACTGCAGATTGCGGTGCAGTCTTGAGAAAAACACTGAGATCTAACATACCCTTTATCTAGTTCCATCAATGGCAACATTTTACAAAAACTGCAGAGGATCCCAGCAGCCAGGGGGATTTACTCTGATACAGCCCAGGGACAAAGCGTTCTGTACTGGTGGAGAGCATCCCTGCTGTTATCTTGGAGCCACACCTACATCCCTCGCAGCCCTCATGGCCACCATCGATCTCTTCATTTCTATAGTTCATCACTTCAAGGCTGTCATAGAATATACAGTATATAACTTCTGCCCCAACAGTACTTGTTAGAAGGTTGCTATTGCCTGGTGATGGTGGTGTACGCCTTTAATTCCAGCACTTGGGAAGCAGAGGCAGGTGGATCTCTGTGAGTTTGAGGCCAGCCTGGTCTACAAGAGCTAGTTCTAGGACAGGACTATTCCATAGATAAACCCTGTCACAAAACAAACAAAAAGACCTCCACTGAATTGCTTTTCCTCTGTCAAAAATTGTTTGGGCATGTTATAAGGGTTTATGGTTCCCAAAACAAATTATTTTATAGTTACTTTTTAAGCATTTAGTAAGTCAATTTAAAGACATTTCCAGGGCTGGAGAGATGGCTCAGCAGACCATATGGTGGCTCACAACCATCTATAATGAGATCTGGTGAACTCTTCTGGCCTGCAGGTGTATGTGTGTGTGTGTGTGTGTGTGTGTGTGTGTGTGTGTGTATTGTATACTAAATAAATAAAATCTTTAAAAAAAAAAAAACATTCCAAAGACTAGTCTTTGGAATTTGGGGTGTGGCTGTCAGCCCAGCTGGGAGATGTTCTCAAGAGGGTCAGATTTCAGGGAGCTACATAGTGAGTTTCAGTCCAACATGAGACCCTGACCCAAAACAAAACTGTCCAGTTAAGATTCACACAAAGCCAGGTGTGGAGGCCCATTCCTTTAATCTTACCGCTTATGAGGCAGAGGCAGATGGATCTCTGAGTTCAAGACCCTATTTCCAACAACAACAAAAGTTGGTTAGGTCATAAACTAATCGTATCTGATGGAACACAAATGGATTTTAATTAACCACATTTCTTTTTCCCTTTTAAAAATACTTTGTTACTGGGAGGTGGTGGTGCACACCTTTAATTCCAGCACTTGGAAAGCAGAGACAGGTGAATCTCAGTGAGTTCGAGGTCAGTTTGGTGAGTGAGTTGCCAGAACAGCCAGGAATGCTCGCAGAGAAACCCTGTCTCAAAAAAAAAATCTTTATTACATTTATTTTGTACGTATGTTTGCATGGTCAGAGAAATTGCAGGCGTTGGTTCTTTCCTGTTATGTGGCTGTTAGGATGGAACTGAGCTGTGTAGGCTTGCAGGCAACTGCTTTTGCCCCCACTCAGCCATTTATTTCCATGGCTCCTCTCCTGTTTCTGACCGTCATTACATTTCATTATATGTCATTATATTAAGAGCAAATACTCAGCTGGGCACTTGGGAGGCAAAGGTGGGTGGATTTCTGTGAGTTTGATAGTGAGACACTGTCTCTAAAAAACAAGCAAAAGGAAAGGAAACAAACCCCCAAAAGCGATTTCACAGGTACATTTTCTTGAGAAATGGGTATTGAATCTATGGCCTGGAGCATCTTGTGCAAGCGTCCTACCGATGTGTGACACAGCCAGCCGATCGAGGCTGGCAGAGAGTGAGATCTCAGCTGCTTGGAAGGGAGGCGAGGTTTCAGGGAGCGAGACCTGGGGCTGCAAGGCACGAAGAGAGGTTTTGGGGCACTGATGGTTAGGGTCACGGATTTTGTTTGTTTTCAGATAAGGTCTTGCTGTTTAGCCCAGACTATCCCCAAACTTGAACTCGGGATACTCCCAAGAACTGGAATTACAGGCATGCACCACCACACCTTTGTATACTTTGGGGTTTGTTTTGGTTTGGTTTGGTTTTTTGGTTGTTACTGTTTTTGTTACTTTTTGAGACAAGGACTCACTATTTTGTCCTAGCTGACCTGGAATATATATGTAGACCTGGTTGGTCTTGAACTCAGAGATCCAGGGGAGCACCAACAGCACCCCAGGAGAGCACCGACAACACCCCAGGGGAGCACCGACAGCACCCCAGGGGAGCACCGACAGCACCCCAGGGGAGAACCGACAACACCCCAGGGGAGCACCGACA